>NW_007233337.1:0-96196 GCF_000164805.1 Carlito syrichta | reverse complement strand
GGGAAACTATGGGGGTGTGAGGGAGATGGGATTAATGGTAGTAAATATCTGTCTGGGGACGGGGAAACACCTCTTATCAACAAGGGTGCCTGAACGAAACGTATTTGTATACCTAACCCTTAACTGTGCCCCACAATATCATAATAAAAAATATTGATTATAGAAAAAAAGAAATGGTTAAATCAAGCTAATTAACACATTCATTACTCAACATACTCATCATTTTTTGTAGTAAGCATACTACACTGAAACTCTACTCTTTCAGTTACTTTCAATAATACAATACATTGTTATGAACTATAGTGACCATGTTGTACAACAGGATTCTTGCACTTACCCCTCCTAACTAAAATTGTGTATTCTTTGGCCAACTTCTTCCCTCCCCCAATCCTTAGCCCCTGGTAATCATCATTCTTCTTGTTTCTATGAGTTCAACTTTTTAAAACTCTACATACAGACAGTTCCTGACTTATGATGGGTTGACTTACAATTTTTTCAATTTCACAATGAGAAAATGATACATAGTAAAAACTGTACTTTAAGTACCCACTCAATCATTCTGTTTGTCACTTTCAGTACAGTATTCAATAAATTATATGAGTTATCTAAATTTTTTAACATAAAATAAGCTTTGTTAGGTGATCTTTCCCAATTGTAGGCTAATGTAAGTGTTCTGAGCATATGTAAAGTAGATTTAGCTAAACTATGATTACCGGCAGGTGAGGTGGATGAACATATTTTCAATGTATGGTATTTTCAACTTACACTAGTTTTATCAGGATGTAACCTCATTGTCAGTTGAGGATAAGTTAGATCATGTGGCATTTGTCTTTCTGTGCCTGGCTTATTCCACTTAACATATTATTTTTTCAGTTCATATTGTCTCAAATACAAGATTTCCTTCCTTTTTTTAAAGGCAAATAATATTCTATAGTGTATATATGTAACATTCTCTTTATCCATTCATCCACTTATGGACATTTACATTGAGTCTATACCTTGGCTGTTGCAAATACTATTTCAATGAACTTGGGGGTATCTTTTTAATCTACTGATTTCATTTACTTTGGGTTTGTCTTCAGAAAGGATACTGCTGGGACATGTAACAGTGCTATTTTCTATTATTTTTTGGTAACCTCCATACTTTTTAATTTAATGACTGCACTACTTTATATTCCATCACTAATGTGTAAGGGTTTCCTTTTCTTGAGATTATTTTCAACACTATTATATTTTGATTTTGCAGTAATAACCATTTAAAAAAGTGTGAGCAGATATTTCACTGTGGTTTTAATTTGCAATTCTCTGGTGATTTGTGATTTTTGACATTTTAATATATTTGTTGGTCATTATGATTTCCTCTTTTGAGAAATGTCTATTCAGATTACTTGTCCATTTTTTTGAATCAGGTTATTTGTTTTTTATGCTATTGATTTATTCGAGTTGCTCATTTATATTTTGCATACTCGTAGCTTATTAGATGTGTGGTTTGTAAATATTTTCTCCCACACTATGGGTTGTCTCATTACTCTGTTGATTATTGCATTTGCTGCATAGACGCCTCTTAGTTCACCAATGTAATATGATTTCTAATGTAATTTTGTAGTAATGTAATTAAAAATTTTTTTTTCTTCTTTTAATATTTTAATGTGAGAGATTAACCTAATAGATTTCTAATAGGTTTTCTATTTTTAAACTGTTTTTGGATCCTAGAATAATTTTAACTTGGTGAATATTTATATATGTGTCTGTAAAAGATTTAGGGAAAGACAATTGTATACACACACAAAAACATACACACACACACACATGCATATACATCTACATTATAATGGATACAATAAAATCTTATTTATTCTATAATAGTTCTGATTCTTCTCCACAGTGCCATTCTGTAGGTTTTTGGTTTTGTTTTGTTTTTTCTTTTATAATAGATAATATAAAATGAAAAAGCACGAAACCACCTTTTTCAAAATGAGAGGTTTTAATGGAGAAGTCTTGGAAGTAATACTATTGCTAGCATTTTATTGGATAGGACATGATCAATAACAGATATCTAAGGAATTCTGGAGTATGGAGTAGTTTTCTGCCCAAGAAGAAAAAAAGTAGTTCTTAGTGAGTATTTACCAACATCTGCCATAGTGCTCATCTTATTCTTTCAATTAACAATTTTAACCATTTATCTGATTATGGTGTATTTGCCTTCCCCTTTCTCCTGTCATTTTATGCTTCCTATTTATTCTAGACTTTTGGAAACATTTTTTTTCTCTTTTCTTGTTGTAATTTTTCTCCTTTTACTTTGGAAGTTATGTATCCTTATTCTATTAATTTATTTCATTACCTTATTTGAATTCTTTGAATTTTGAGCTTTTCCCAGGAAAAATATTCTATAAATTCAAGTTGTTATTTGGGGGCAATAGAAACAAATAATTCTCAAACAAAAAAAAAATAGTTTAGGCAGGGCTTGGTGGCTCAGCCTGTAATCCCAGCGCTTTGGGAGGCCGAGATGAGCAAATTTCCTGAGCCCGCGGGTTCAAGACCCGCCTGGGCAACTTGAGAGACCTCATCTCTAAAATACATCAAAAATTAGCCAGGTGGGGTAGCGCATGCCTGTAGTTCCAGCTACTTGTGAGGTCGAGGTGGAAGGATCGCCGGAGCCCAGCGGGTTGAGGCTGCGGTGGCCGAGAGCGGCCACTGCACTCCAGCCTGGGTGACAGAGTGAGACTCAAAAAAAAAAAAAAAAAGTTTAAATACTAGTTTTAAGATAGTTTCCAATATCCAATACAGGATATGGGACATAAGACACTGGCATTTAACATTTCAAATTTATATAGGATCACAGTACTTTGAAGAAATACAAATAAACACTTTTTCAAAAATAAGGGTATATAAATTAATGAAACTGGTATTTAAAAGATTTAAAACAAGGGAAAAAAGTTTTGTGTAGTGGTCCCAATTCTTAATACAAATTACAAAACATAGTTTATATAATTCCAAAAGTTATTCACATAATTGCTGGATACCACAGTTGTCTGCAATAGACTCTTGGCACACATTAAAACTCATATAATTTCAGGCCTATAAAAACAAAATGTACACATAGGTCATTCACACTCTAAAAAGTTTTAAAATGCATAGAGATGTGCACAACCAAAAGGAGATAAAAATACATGTATGAGTGTGTATATGTATATATAAAAGAAACAAGCTAATTTTATTCAAACGTGTATGTCATACTCTCCATCAAAGAAAGTATATGTCACTGTACTAAAAGCAAACACGTGAATAAAAACATTATGAAATACATCTTCCATGTTTAGTAACTATCTGTTCTAAATATCAGTGGGGGGCTAGACACAGCTTGCTTTTAATTCTAGATTGTAATACTTATCTAATGGTATTGCACAATATTATTATGATAGAATGCTTTAAATCTAGTTATTCCCATCTTGTAAGTTGTTATCTAGAATCTTTTCTTATTTACTCACATTCTACATTTCTTTGTTCATCCTTTTTATGTCTCAGATCTCCCTCTTGGGGGCTTTCCTTTCTTCTCTCTAAAGTTTACCTTTTAAAATTTCCTTCATAGTCTAATTTTCCGAAGTTCACCTTTTAAAATATCTACTTGTTAACTGTTATATGTGTATTAACTGTGTGGATTCTTTTTGTTTTTTTATAAACATAGCTGATTTTCATTCTATATTTTATTATTTAATTCATTGGGCGAAAAGGGCAGAGACAAGAGAGAAACGTGAAGTACTATATTATTCCAACATTTACTTACAAAGTGCTCTCATCTACATTTACTTTTTAATTTCCAAGTGTCCTGAGAGAGTAAAATACAATAATTAACGGAACACAAGATTTACCCTCAGATAGACCCATTTTGAATATTGTCTCTGCTACTTACTATTTGTGTTAATGGAAATGAAGTTACTCGACTTCTCAAACTCACTCTGTCTTTAAAATACAGATGATAGTACTAAACTTAGAGTGCAGCAATGAGAGGTAAATGAGATAATGTATCCAAAAAAATGTGTTGCACAGCACTTGGCAGAAAATAATAGCTACCATTTATTGAGTTCTTATTATGATGATGCTTATTATAAAAAGCCCTTCTATATCTTCAAAGATTTAATTCACTGGGACATTAGTGATTCTACTTTACCATAACTACAGTATAATTAGATTTCCTGAGGCTTATGTGTCTGGGTCTCATTGTTTTACATACTCATGGTAGAAAGATTTAGGGAAAGGCAAGTTCATCTTCATCTTGAACTTCAGCCTTACAATGGAGTACTCTTTCTTAACTTCATGTAAGTGCATATAATCTATGAAAGACCTATATTTGAAGTTATGGTTTTGCTAGTAATGTTTGGATCTAACCTATTTAATAATAGCAAGAAATAGCAGTGAGATTTTATAAATATATACCTTAATCTTTTACTATATTCTTTTTTCTTTTGCTTCTTTATTGAGTTATAATTTACGGTGAAAAAAATCTTGTGTTTAGCTCAATGTGTTATGTTTGCACGTTGTATAGATTAAGATAAAACACCCCTAACCTACCAGATAGCTTTTTCATGCCTTCTCCCAGTCAATACCCCCAAAGGTAACAATCATTTTTCTTCCAGTGATAGATTAATCTTGCTTATTTTTTAATGTAACATAAATGGAATCACACAGTATGCATTAATTATGCCTGTAAGATTTATTTATGTTGTTGTATTTATCATTAGACATGGCTATGTACTGTTCCATTGCATGAGTATATATATATTTTTGTTTGTTTGTTTGATGGATATTTAGGCTGTTTCCAATCTTGGGCCTCATTGTATTCATTACTCAATTTCAATCTGGTTAGACATCTAAGCGAACAATGTTCTCCATTCACAGCATGTTCATTCTCCATTTGCCAAACACTGTCCTTTTCTTCTTACTTTCTTTTCTTTTTTTTTGAGTTGGAGTCTCACTCTGTCGCACACACTGGAGTGCAGTGGCCGCTCCCAGCCACTGCAGCCTCGACCTGCTGGGCTCCGGCGATCCTTCCGCCTCAGCCTTCCGAGTAGCTAGAACTACAGACGTGCGCTACCCCACACCCGGCTAATTTTTTGATTTATTGTAGAAATGAGGTCTCACCAAGTTGCCCAAGAGGGTCTCGAACCCGCGGGCTCAGGCAATGCACTCACCTCAGCCTCCCAAGACACGGGATTACAGGCTGAGCCACCGAGTCCGGCTACTTTATTTTCATACGCTGGTTTAATTTCTAGAACATCTCTCCTCTTTATATCTTAAATTGTGCCAAGTTCAGCACAGGTTGGAGTCGTATACAATGGGTGATGAACATGAGCATGGGAAGGCTAAGACTGTGTACCATAAAATTGTTTCTGTTGACAGCCATGAACTTATAGAGTCAACATTGTTTTTATAATTATCTTCAAGCACAACAAGGAAATATTTATCAAGATTACAATATGTAGAACACAGAGTACTGTATTAGATAATAAGGAAGAGAAAAAGAATTTTTCTTTAGAATGTTACAACACACATGGAAAGGCAGAAGCTCATATATATTGTTATTAATCTTCCATATGCTGAAGACATATGGCAGATGGTAAGTGCTTTAGAAGTTAAAAATAAAGAAACGCTCACAGAGAGGCTTAAGATAAGTCATTATATAGGGTTGCAGGAGTTGGGGCCTTTAGAAACATAAAAAAATAATAATTCAAGGAGGTGAAAATAGCTAAAATAAGGTTGTTGCTGTATAACATATTTGGAAAACAATGAATCAACTGAAGGAACTGTGTAAGGAAGTAGTGAAAGACAAGGTTGGAAAGAAAACTTGGAAATGTGTTTTTAAGAGATTTGTAGGCCAAGTAATTAGTATAAGCTTTATCATCTGGGAAGTAGAATTATGTTAAAGACTTTGAAGTGAGAGAGCAATTGGAACAATATAACATTTTTCAGCAACATAAATATATAACTAATATGTAGGATAAGCCGGGCTCAGTGGCTCAGCCTGTAATCCTGCACTTTGGGAGACTGAGGTGAGTGGATTGCCTGAGACCGCGGGTTCGAGACCCGCCTGGGCAACTTGGGAGACCTCATCTCTACAATAAATCAAAAAACCAGCCGGGCATGGTAGCGTGTGCCTGTAATTCCGCTACTCGGAAGGCTGAGGCCGAAGATCGCCAGAGCCCAGCAGGTCGAGGCTGCAGTGGCCAGGAGTGGCCACTGCACTCCAGTTTGGGCAACAGAGTGAGACTCCAACTCAAAAAAAAAAAAAAAAAGAAAAGAAAAGAAAAGAAAAAAAGAACGCAGGATAGTTGGAGCGAGTAAAAGTATAAAGAAAGGCTCAGCCTGTAATCCCGCGCCTTTGGGAGGCTGAGGTGAATGGATTGCCTGAGCCCGCGGGTTCGAGACCCTCCTGGGTAACTTGGCGAGACCTCATCTCTACAATAAATCAAAAAATCAGTCGGGCGTGGTAGCGCATGCCTGTAATTCTGGCTACTGGGAAGGCTGAGACGGAAGGATCGCCGGAGCCCAGCAGGTTGAGGCTGCTGCGGCCGGGAGCGTCGCACTCCAGTCTGGGCGACAGAGTGAGACTCCGACTCAAAAAAATAAAAAAAAATAAATATAATAAAATAAAAATTAAAAAAGAGAAAATTGCTAATAATAGTCTGTATAAGAGATATTGAAAGTTTGAGAAAAGATAGTGATATTGAAAATGAAAGAAAGAAGAATTGTACACTAAAAAACTCAATAAAGCTTGGTAAATAACGTGGGAAGGGAATAAAATGAAACAGCTGATGTCTTGGATGTAAATGATTAAATAATAGTTATCAGAGGCTGGGAAGGGTGTGGATGTGTGTGTGAAGGGATGAAAGAAAGAGGTTGGTTAATGGGAACAAACATACAGTCAGATAGAAAAAAATAAGTTCTAATGCTTGGTAGCACAGTAAGGTGACTATAGTTAACAACAATGTATTGTCTATTTCAAAATAGCTGAATAACTTTTTTTTTTAACTTTAAAGATGTGGGTTACAATTCAGGGTTAGGTACACAAGTGGTCATCATACATAGCCCGAAGAACTCGTAATGTTCCCAATACATAAATGATGCATAAGATGATGGATATCTCTAAATACCTTGACTTAATCACTGCACATTCTATGCATGCCACAAGATATCACATGTACCCTATGCAAATGTATACATATGTATTAGTAAAAAAAAATTTAAAAATGAAGCAGTCAAGTGTAACTCCCAGATATTACTGAAAGACTGGAAGCAGAATGGTAATAGACATTGGATTTCTTGGGAGAAGTACCAATCTTGTAAAACATAATGATGTGAGTGTTTAGCTATAGCACTAAAAAATTCCCTGAATTTCAGATAGCACGGGGAATTCAGGAAATCCTGAGCAGAAGGTAATTAGAAGCATGGCACAAATAATGAGGAGGGCCGTTAGAGCTGGAGCTGTGTGGATAATCTACGAGGGTTTTGGAAGTGAATGCCTGCAAGTGCATGAGAGCGACAACAGGAAGAGGTGAGGGGACTGGAAGAACAGTTAACAGTAGAAGATCAAGTGCTTATGCTTTAGGAAGGGAGAGAATGAAATAAATGGAAGAGGGAAAACCTTTCACTTACAAAGAGTTAATGCCACTGTGAAAAGTACATTCATTTATAATAGTACCTAGTTTGTGTAGTGGGAAAGCATGACTCACATTTTTTTCCCATAAATTTTCATCCCATTTATAAAAGGGATGCACTTCCTGTACATTTTAACAGCGGCAGAACCTATGGCACTAAAAAATTTCTGACATGTTAGATCTTAGTGATGAGATCGTCAATTCTTCAATACTTCAACAATTTTTGGTTTCTAGTCTTGTTTCATATCCATGCTGCATTCAATTTCCTTATTTTCATGAGAAGGAGAAACATGAACTGGAGGTGAAAAACGCATTTTATATAATCCAATTGATTTTAAACTCTGCCATTTGATAAGTAGCGAGAATGCTCTAACAACACTGCTATGGAGTTCTCTAATTTGTTTTTTTCAGCTTCATGCTGCAAGCAATTTGTCACCTAAAATTCTAATAGAACTTCCACATATTGAAATGAGAGATGGAAGCAGCCTTGTAGATCATCATGGTTATGGTAGGACAGAATTTTAGACAGGGACTTATAAAATTTTAAATTGATCATGCATTTGACCTTAGACAAAAAGTCAAAAATGAACCACTAGGTAATGAACTCACATAAAAGAAAATATCTCATCAGCAAACAATAAATCTGTTCTTTAAATGCCAGTTTTTAACAGGCCTATGTAATGCTCAAAAGCAGATATCAGTCAACTTTAAGGTCATTGTCAAACAGGAAAAAGGAATTCCATATTCACATATCATAAAATATATTGTTATAAAACATGAAATTTGTTGGTATTTTTATTTGTAATAATTAAGTAATTACACTTCTGTATTAATATAGCTAGCTATGGGAGGTTGTTACAAATTTGCAACTGAATGATACAAATGTTCCAGGTCTTAATCTGCAATTAGGTCTACAGAAACTATTGATGGCCAATCAACACGTTATTGGCAATAATCCTTATCCTCCAAAAATAAATAAGAACTTGCGTTTGCATATCATTAATGATTGAGAATAAGTGGGATTTAGATAATCATGATCCTTAACTTTGGAAGACAAAGGAGTCTAGTCTAAAAATGATGGCCTTGGAAGCAGAGATCTGTGTTCAGATATTGACTCCGTCATACCTGGAAAAGGTATGATTCTCAGTTTTCATGTCTGTAATATGAAATCTGCCTGAAAATTAGTTGTAAAGATAAGAAGAGATAAAACAAATTTATCTAAAATATAGTAAGAACAATGGTAAAGCTTATTGCTAAACTTTAGAAAATTTTCAATTTTATATAACATTGGATGTGTGTTATAATCTGAATGCTTGTGCCCCTCCCCAATTCATTTGTTGACATTTAATCATCAATGTGGTGATATTAAGAGATAAAGTTTTCAGGAGGTGATTAAGTAATATGAGCTCTGCCCTCATAAATGTGATCAATGCCCGTATATAAGAGGCCCCAGGGAGCTTGTTTATTCCTTCTACAACATGAGAACCCATGTAGGAGAATGCTGCTGACACCTAGATCTGGACTTCTAAGCCTTCAGCACTATGAGAAATACATTTTTGTTGTTTATAAATTACCAAGTCTGTGGCATTTTTAAAAATAACAGCCCAGACACACTAAGGACATGCAATCATAGACTACAGTTTGATATTCATACGCAGGCATATATGCATCCTATATACATGGACAATATCTCTTCTAGAAGTGCCATATATAGGTTATTATTAACACTATTGGTTTAGATAGAAGCAGGTTAATAGCAGTTGTGGTCACTGGGAAGCTTATAAAAGTCATGAGGTTAATGAAAATTAGATGCTGTACCAGTCAGCTCAGACTACCATAACAAAATATCACAGATTTGGTGGTTTAAATAATAATTCCTCACAATTCTAGAGAATGGGAAGTCCAAGATCAAGGTGTCAGCTGATTGTTTCTAGTCAGGACTCTCTTCATGACTTGCAGACAGTTGCCTTCATGCTGGGTTCTCACATGGTCTTTCCTTGGTGTGTGCACCAAGGGGAGAGAGACAAAGAGAGAGAGAGAAAGAGAGAGAGGGAGGGAGGGAAAATGCTGCTCTGGTCTCTTTTCCCCCTCTTATAAGAATACCAGTTCCATCAGATTAGGGTTTTACCTTTATGCCCTAACTTAATCTTAATTATTTTTTTAATAAAATTCTATCTTCTGATAGAATCAAGGTGTAGATTAAGGCTTGAACATATGAATGGAGGCCTGAATGGGGCCCCCTTTCAATTCATTCAGAACAACATCAGTTCATAACAGATGTTAAGTGGTGAGGACAGGTATTTCAGAACTATGATAATATTTGAGGAAAGCAATTAGGGAAAATTATGGAGACAAGATCTTAATCTGCCAAAGTTATCTAAATTACTAAAAGTTACTTGGATTCAAAGTGTATAATGCAGACTAAATAAGTTAGGGTAGGACACAGGTTGAGAGTTGGACTTAACACCCATTAAAATTAGGATGTAAGATCAGGCATTTAGCAGATAAGAGTTCAGTAAAATTGAATAATATCTCTGAATTGATACTGACTAAATTCCTTGCAATGAATGATATTATCCAGTGTCCCTATGTTTAGTGAAAAAAAAAGTGATTCATGAGTTTGAAAAATGAAAGAGCCACATACTAATACTGAAAAAATGTGGAGGTTTTACTTTCCAAGTGTCACTAGGAGCCCTATGCATTTTGATTATAAGGTCAATTCCTGACTGCTACTCTAGAATTAATTATTTAGAATTTTTGGAGATGAAGCAAAAATGTGCATTTTAACAAATTACCCAGGTGACTTTATGCTTTTCACTGTTTGAGATGAAATAATTCAGGGTGAAAAAACATAGGAATGACAGTAAAGGTGAAAGATAATTCAAGTGAGGAGGTGCTATTTAAGAAAGGTAATGTAAAAAGATGTGAGAATCATGCAATCAGAAGAGTTTTTCATGGAAATCTGCAATTATAACAAGGTGGTAAATACAGATAATTTTATAAAATGAGTCTTTTGTAAGGCAAATATTTATTTTTGTTTTTTGGTATACTCAGGAATAATAACTATTCTACTTATGTCCCCAACTTTAGACTGCATATTAAATTAATCATCAAACCTTCTTAATTAAAACTTCCAACAACCCATGGTTGTTGTTTAGTTGAGACTCTCAGTTATTCTTATTTAGATTTCTACAATATCCTCATCACTGGTATAACTGACTCTGTCTTTCCTTCCTGCCATCCCTCTATTAGTTTGCAACAATAGTAGTTATTGTGGGTTGAACAAAAGACACAATTAACCCCCAGTACTTGGGAATATGACCTTATTTGCAAATAGATTCAAATGACAATTCAATTTTTAGTTATTTGAGAAACTTTCATATTGTTTTCCATAGAGGTTAAACTAGCTTTAAATCCCAAAAACAGTGGATGAGTGTTCCTTTGTCTCCACAACTGCCTTTGTTGTTTGACATTCTAATAAGAGTCATTCTGTTTGGTGTGAGGTGATAGTTCCTTGTGGTTTTAGTTTGCATTGATGATTAGTGATGTTGAGCTTTTGGTTTTTTGCATATATATATTTTGACCGAGTCTGTGTCTTCTTTTGAGAAGTTTCTATTCATGCCCTTTTACCTGCTTGTTGTTATTTTTAAAAATTTATGTTGAGCTGTTAGAGTTCCTTGTAGATTCTGGATATTAGCCCATTGTCTGAGGTGTAATTTGCAAATATTTTCTCCCACTCAATAGGTTTTCTATTCACCCTGTTAATTATTTCTTTTGCTGTGCTGAAGCTTTTTAGTTTAATTAAATTCCATTTGTCTAAAAATCAAATTACCATTTGACCCAGGAATCCCATTACTAAGGACCTACCCAAAGGAAAAGAAAATACCATCTAGAAAAGATTCCTACACTCATATGTTCATTTTGGCACTATTCACAATAGCAAAAATCATGAAACTAACCTAAATACCCACCCACAATTGACTGGATAAAGAAAATGTGGTCTATATACACTATGGAATACCACGCAGCCATACACAAGAATAAAAGCATGTCATTTGCAGCAACATGGATGGAACTGGAAATCATCATCTTAAGTGAACTGACTTAGAAACAGGAAACCAAACACCTCATGTTTTTATTCATATGGAGCTAAAAGATCACAAAGATGAAAATAATAGACATTGGGGACACCAATAAGGGAGGGGGAGGGAGTTAGAGGTCAGAAGTCACCTATGGGGTGCAATGTTCACAATCTGGGGAATGGGCCACCTAAAACCTAATCTCCACCACTATGCAACATATTCATGTAAAAATCATGCACGTGTACCCCCTGAATCTAGAATAAACATGAGAAAAAAAGAAAAGAAAAGACGATATTTGCAGGTGTAATCAAGTTAAGGTGAGTCAAGAATGGATTGGTGTTGGCTCTAATCCATATGACTGGTGTTCTTAGAAGAAGAGGGAAATTTAGACACGGAGCCAAATAAATCCAGGGGGTATTTCATGAGATGGAGTTTGGAGTTAAGCTGACTCAAGTCAAGGAATACCAAGGACTGCCAGCAGCCACCAGATGCTAGAAGACAGATATGAAACAGATTCTCCCTCTGAAACCCCAAGAAGGAACCAACTCTGTCAACACTTTGATTTCAGAGTTTTGGCCTCCAGAACTGTGAGAGAATCAATGTCTGTTGTTTTAAGCCCCTACATTTGTGATATTTTGTTACAGCAACACTAGAAATCTATTATAGTAGTAATTCTAAAATTGAATTTAATGATCTTATTTCTTTTCTCAAAATCATCCAGTAGTTTTCATAATCTCTCTCTATATAAATATGAACTGTTTAGAAAGAAGCACAAGTTTTTTCAACCTTTGTAACCTACCTATTTAATCAGCCTCTTCTTTTCTCTTTGCCTCATTTGTATCAAACCATTTGAACTTCTCTGATTCTGACCCATGGTCTCATTCTGCCATTTGTTTGCACATGATGGTCCCTTTATCAGACAGGTGCGTGCTACTTCTGTAACGCAGCCACTCAGAAATACTCTTGTAGAAACATTAATCTGAGTGACACTTCCTGTCAAAGTTTTGCTTGCCCTTCCCCCACCTTCAACAAAGTCCCAGCTACTCTCTCTTCTCTCTCTCTCTTTTTTTTTTGCAACTTATGTATATCTCCATTCTAGCACTTATCAAGTTATAATGTCATCTGAAAATGTATCTGCTCTCCCCATTAAAATGTATCTGTTCTCCCCAATAAAATATTTGGATCAAGTCACTTTGTCTTTATGTAAAAGGGCTCAGTGATTTGAGTCATGCCTGAAACATAGTAGGCCCTCAATAACCATTTGCTAAATGAATGAAAACATTAATAAAGACATTATAGATTTTAGGAAAAGATTTTATCCTTGTCATCACAGAGGAGAAGATTCGTTTCTACTGGCGAGTATCTCTACCTTTAACACAGATGGTAAAAACAGCATTTCATTTGTGTTTTTCATGTGTCTTTCCATTTGCTTTTTAAAAAACTGGTTGCACAATCACCATAACCTACATGGGGCCTATAGGTAATAAATAAAGACTTGGGCCTCGACATCTCAGTCAACTGCTTTCTGTTTTCTCTCCAACCCTACTTAAATAATGATAATTCGAATGTAGCTATCCTTAAAGTTCCAGAAAGTGCAAGTGTTAATGAACTAAAACACAAAGTTCTGTGATTCCTTACACCATAATTTTTCCCTCAGTTGTTTTATTGAAATGAGCTATGCGACATTACCATGATTTATTGTATACTTTAAAATTAGCTTAGTTTTAAAGTTATTAAATGTGGTAATTTTGCCAACTGATTTGGCAACAAATAAAATTATGTTATTATAGTATAAATGAACATTTTTCAAAAGCATCAAAAGAAGTTTAGAAAATTATCTGATCTCGAAATTTTGCTTGATTTTCTAATTTTTGATAAGATTTCACAAAGATAAATAGATCAGACATGCATGCATATTTAATTTCTTACACAAATATCAAATCAATGTTGTCAGTAAAGAATTGAGCTTCCAATTCAAAGAACATATGCCTTGTTAACTTCTTTGTCTCTTTGTTTCATTGTTGTTTCTCCTATAGTGGCTCTTGGAGAGAGTAAAACAGCCCCTGCTCTTAGAAAGCACTAATGAAGAAGATATGCCACAGCCTAGCAGATGGATAAGTATGCTCAAAGATGAGTCTCACATTGATTCAGAACTGTCATTACACCCCCTCCTGGTTTCACTCCCAATGACTCCCATGGTGAACACCTGTAGATTACTGGTTCAGCTCTTTTAGCTTCACCACAAGAGCCAGCCTTGCTGACAAGATACCTTCTCCCCTCTGTGCAAGTCTCACCTCTGTGCACATTTGATTATTTCCCACCTCCCTCATTTGAATTTGGCTGTGATTGTTGTCATAATTATTTTACAAGTGTGTATACAAACAGTGTGATACTTTAAAATTTCCTAAATTCCTCTGGGACCCAAGCTTTTGGAGGAATATTTCTCCAGCCACCTGTGGCTGTAAAACTGTTTGTGACAACTTGGGAACTGTCAGGAGTAGATGGGTGATGGGTGTTTTTCTCCCTCCCTGCTGATCTAGAATGATAGGATGTGGTAATAGCAGCAAATTTGAAGATAATGCCTGACTTTGATACTTCACTGATGCAGAAACTGGAGTTTGGAGAAGCTTAGTGATCTCTTCAAGTTTACAGTGTTAACTTTGCTCTCTTCTTAAGGACCTTTTGGAAAGAGATTGTGACTCTTACACAGAGTTGAATAATCTCAAGTGAGATTCCACTGACCACCCACTCTCATCTCTTATGCTTTATCCCCAAAACTGGTTTAATTTCCTTCTTGACTTTGACAATATGTTGTATTATATTACTATTGTTGTATTTCCATTTTTAGTTGCAACTTCACGTTTATAAATATATGTCTCCTAATTATAGTCTCATTGAGGGCAGAAGCTTAATATTGTATTCACATCTGAAACTATAGTGCCTATAATAGTAGGCACTCAATAAGTATTTGTTAAATTAATTAGCAAGCTAATGTCGGATGGAAGAGATTAATATATATCAATGTTTCAATGGATCAATGAAGAAAAAAAAGAGCAACGACCTTTCATGCTAACCCTCTTGTTATAGTATTGGCCTCATGTGAATTAACTTCATGCTCTTAGAAAGGTTTTCAACTCTTCCTATAGCTGAGGGATATTTGCAATATGGGTTTTCAAAATTTGGTCAAAATTTCTTTACATAAGTATAGATATCAAGAAGAGTCCATTTCTATTTCTAGCTCACCGATTCTATCATGTTTTCTTTCACCTATAAATAAAAATGACATAATCCAGTACTTAGCCAAAGATAATTTTAAAGTAGTTTTAAGTATGTTATAGTGAATTGTTTTGAATAATTTTGTCTAGTATGCATTTTGCTGCTGTGACCAAGAATTTCTTAAGAAACAAAAACAAAACAAAAAAAATTGTTGCCATTAGACTGTTCTATTCTAAAGCAGAATAATAAAATATGCATTTTCAAATATTTAAAGTCATGGTAAAATCTATTTTATAATCTTTATTAATAGCAAATATGTGTATATTCACATGTTTATTCATCATTATTTAAACCAGTATTTGTTGAAGTCTGCTTTATGCTGTACTAGTTTCCTCAAGACAAAAAATAAAATTAAAAAGTCCATCTCTATCCTCAAATATATACAATTAATGTTATTATATTCAATTATGTGAGAAACCCCAAATTTCTGTATCTATCTTACCTTTATTTTTTATTACATTATATATCTATCACATATTATACCCATATGCATAATCATACGCCATATGTGACTATACTTGAGTAACGATGATATTATTCTGTTTAATTATGAAAATTTCATTGATGATAATCTTTTGATAAATGTTTCTCATCAAATGAGAGACACAACTCATGCCAAAATTTATATTTTCCTACTAAAAGATTAGGTGCACAGAACTTGCAGACTAAATAATTTCAGTGTTTGAGAAAACTTCACATCAACTGTCCTGTAATTTTAAAAATCTGAAAATTAATGGCAAGCTCAAACTCATAGTAACTACTCTGAATGTTAATAAAGGGACATGGGTTTCTTTACTATGCATTCTGTTAAACAGCACATACATTGTTCACCTGTAAACATTTTATTAGAGAGGAGTGATATGGAGTAATCAGATCACAATGTTATTTTTGAAGAAGTAAAAGATTTACTGTGGTCAGTGTTTGAAGAAAATGTAAAGCCTAGAAATGTTTTACTGGTGGTAAGATTAGCAGCTAACGATTATAGAATGTGATGTGTGTCTGGCACAACATACTGTACGTTATGTTCTATATCAGCACAATATGTTGTATATGGGACGTAAATGCCTTGGAATCCAACATGGTTTCATAATGTTCAACTTTGCCACAGTTTTCGATAACAGCAATTGAAAATGCCTCTGGTTTGAACAGAATGTTGGTTACCAAGATCTAGAAGAAGTAGAAAATCAAACGTTGGTCAATTTGTATAAAGTTTCAACCATACAAGATGAATATGTTCTAGAGATCTACTGAACAACACAGAGCCTATAGCTAACAATACTCTATTTTGCACTTAAAAAATCTGTTAAGAGTGTAAATCTACTGTTCTTCACACACACACACACACACACACACACACACAAATGGACACAAAAACCTTTTGGAGATGCTGGATCGGAGTGATGGCCTTGTGCGTGTATGCAAATGTCCAAATTTGTAAAATTGTATACACTAAATATTTGTATATTAAAACTTAATAAAGCCGTCAGAAAAGAAAGTAGATCTGGTTTTCCAATGAGGGATAAAAATACACAAAATTATGTAAACTTTGGGTCAGGCATATTCTCAATGACTCAGTCAGAGAGAGAGATTGGAATTTACACAGCAGCTTTCTCATCTGGTGCAAAATTGGAGAAAAGATGTCTGCAAAACTATAGTCTACTTTTAATCATCAGGAACAGGTGTTCAGAGTTCATGTAAATTAGTGCATTGCTGGATGTGTGGAAGCACCACATCAGGGATGCAGTGGGCCGCCTTTATGGTGTTTTAAGTCCAAGGTTGAGTTAAAGGGCTGAATTTTGGCCAAATCATTTTTTTCTTCTTTTTCAATCTATAGTCCTGTCTGCCATTCTTACTATGGATGCTTTTCATGTGGTACACTAATGGTGAATAAAGTATTGCCCCTGCAACATTCCTGGCAAGTCCAAAAACACATATTTCCTAATTTCTTAGTTGTTACAGCAATAGGTACTTGCAAAAATTCCTGAAAGAGTGATGGCTACTATAACAAGGAAGGGGTTTGCAAAGAGTACCAAAATAAATATAAACATTTAGTTCACCATTTTATTATCTGAATTTATGCCCCAAATTAAGATGCATAAAAAATTTATATAAATTTTTCATCTCTTTCCTTCCTGTTGAATGTTTTGATATTCCAGTAACATGTAATTGTGCAAGTGTTCATATTTAGTATGGAGTATAAAATTTTATGTAATTATTTGATATTCATATATCCCATAACCTTGAGATTTCAATATCTTTTATGAAATAGATGAGAAAAACACAGAATAGAAAGAATAAAAATGTGGTCTCTGGTTTTTTACTTCTTTACAGAACTTGGGATTCTTTCTAAATGCTACTTATTTCTTCAACTACCTCTAAAAATCAAGGTAGCATAAAAATTAGCCAAAACATATTCAGTACAAAAAAATATAAGAATAGTAAATTCTTTTACTGTTCCATAATTCTAATACTTCCAGTGAACCAAAGCCTATCAAAGCAGAGATTTAGTCTAATTCTCCACACTTCTGGTCATATGTGACATATTAGCTACCACGTAGTCTATCTATGTATCTTGTTTGAACTCTGGAATCTATTGATAAGTTTATATTCATGTTTAGTAATTACCAGTGAAACTACTGGCTCAAGTTCCTTTGTATCTTTTTTTCTGATTTAGCATTGAACATTTCCTTATGAAGAACTAGTTTTTAATTTAATTATGTCTCTGATCTTTTGTAGGTATAAAGAAAGAAGCCAGAAAAAGATAAATAAAATAATGTCATTGTAGATATGTAAGTAACTGACAATGAAAGGAAGAGATTGATAACCTGTTTCTACACAAGTTTCCATATTTGTCTTTAAGTCTTACCAATCATGTTAGCAATAGAAGAGGTAACTTTTTTTGTCTAGTGTATAGATATCTCCATCTAGTCTATTGAGTCACCATTATTACTTTGCTAGTTTCAGGTTAGAAATTAGAAATTAGAAAAGGGACCAGGCTAGAATGTAAAAAGTATAATGCAATCATTCCTTGGTATCCACTGGAAATTTGTTCTAAGAGAATATCAAAATCCCCACATACTCTAGTCCCATAGGTCATCCCACAGAATCCTCAGATACAAAAATTAATCCTCAGTATATGTGGGTTTTGAGTCACACAAATACTATTTTTTGATCTGCATTTGGTTGCTGATGAGGAACCCAGTGATGTGGAGGGCCCATGGCATTCATGGGGAAACAAATCCATATATGAATGGACCAGCCAAGGGTCCACTGTGTTCTTCAAGGGTCAACAGTATTTGCACTCAGAAAATTTGGTTTAGCCACTTAATCAGCTTAGTCATATGTCATGTAGACTGTACTTTTTCTGAACTCAGTTTTCTTATGTATAAAATAGTGACATACATATATCACTATTGATTATAAGCAGCAAAAATAAGTTAGAATCAGGCACTCGAAATAATTTAAAATTATACTGTTATTATGACTTCTAGCTTTAATATATGAAAGGATCAGAAGATTGATTCCCTCCCCCAAAACATGAGATGGATAAATATATCAAAAACAATCATTTCAACTTTCGAAATATTGATGAAATGTGGATCAAAAATGGTGTTGTTTTTTTAAAATAGCTAGATCAAAGAATAAGAATATTGGAAGTTTATATACTTTTTGCTATGCCCTAAGCAGTAAGCCAGTTGGTGAGAATGATGGTTTTACCAACATATGTTTGAATAAAAAAATCACACTTACCCCAGAGAGAGTAGATTTAATTTAGGATGGAGGAAAACATCTGTAACATTGTCAGCTAGAGGTGGTTAAAAAAAAAATAAAGGGAGAAAACCTGAAGCTCTGTTGGCCTCATTCTTGTGGTCTCAGTTGAGGGTGAGTAGCAGGATAGTCGAGTTTAGCAGCAAGACCCTGGAGATGAAAGAACCCTAGATGAGCTACATTAGATTTGTCTGTATATCCCAGCCTGAATAGGAGACTATATGAGCAGGTAGATCCAAGAGAATCTGGCAGAAAATAAAAGCCAAGAGACTGAAAAAAAAAATAGCTGAATTCTGAATGTACTCGTCTAAGACTCAAACAGACCAGCAGTGGATGAAAGCCTTACTGACTCAAGGTGTTTATGCACAACTTCTGCCCAAATCACTGGTTGACCACCAAGTTATGCAGACACAAAACAAACCACTAGGTAGCCAGTCTAAAATGTAAAGTAAAACAACAGAGTAGTAACATCAGGAGACAAACACCAAATAGGAGGTTATACCAAAGCTTAAATCTAGGTGGGTTACAATAGATAAATAAATATTCAGAAAAAATATCAGAATCTGGAATTGCTGAAATATATTGTATATGATGTCCATTATTAATACAGAATTTATACAACATGCAAATAAACAAGAAAGTATAATCTGTACTCAGGAAGAAAAGTAGTCAACAGAAATTAATTTTAAGTGGGCCAAGATGTTGGACTTAACAGGTAAGATGTCAAAATAGCTATTTTAAATATATTTTAAAAATTAAAGAAAGCTCTATTCAAAGAAGAGAAAAATATGGCAATGAACCAGATATTCAACTTCAATAGATAAATAGAAACTATAAAGAACTCAAAGGAAATATTATAAACAAAAGAACATTAATTAAAATGAAAAATTCATTTTGTGTGTCCAATAGCAGATATGAGACTGCAGAAAAATCAGGTGGTGAATTTGAAGATAATTAATAGGAATTATGCAATTTGAACAACAGACAGGAAATAAAATGAACAGCTTCAGAGACTTGTGGAATGATGTCAACTGATGTGTAATTATACCACCAAAAGAGATAAGGAAGACCAAGGGAGAATATATTGAATAACTAATAGCCAAAGCTTTCCCAAATTGATGAAAAGTATTAATCTGGAGATCTAGGAGCTCAATAAACCTTAAATATTATAAACATAAAAAGACTCACTCCTAGATACACCAGTTTCAAACCCATGAAAGGCAAAGACAAATGGATAATCTTGAAAGGAACAAGAGAAACTTGACTCATCACATACACGAGTACAAAATTATGAATTTTAGCTGATTTTCAACTTTTTTTTTTAGCTGGATGACAGAGTCAATAGAATAGCATTCTCAAGCTGCTGAAAGCAAAATAAATTAACCCAAAATTTTAAATCCAGCAAAACTATTTTGTTGAAATAAAGGCTCTTGCAAATATACCAAAACTAAGGAAATTCCTTTATTTATTCAAGCTTATTGAGCCAGGGATTACTAGACTTTATACATAGAACAATGACACTCCAACCCCCTCAAAATGTTTCACTCTTTTTGAGACTTGTATTCTTTTTTTTTTTTTTTTTTTTGAGTTGGAGTCTCACTCAGTCACCCAGACTGGAGTGCAATGGCTGCTCCCGGCCACCGCAGCCTCGACCTGCTGGGCTCCAGCGATCCTTCCGCCTCAGCCTTCCGAGTAGCCAGAATTACAGGCATGCGCTACCACGCCCGGCTAATTTTTTAAAAAAAAATTTATTGTAGAGATGAGGTCTCTCTGCCCAGGCAGGTCTCGAACCCGCGGGCTCAGGCAATCCACTCACCTCAGCCTCCCAAAGGCGTGGGATTACAAGCTGAGCCACCGAGCCCGGCTGGAGACTTATATTCATATGGAGAGTCAATCAATTAAGACAAAGTACGACAGGTACTGAAAATTGCTATGAATCTGTTTTGAAAGCATTTCAGGTAGATTTTATCTGCTCTTGTCACAAAAAAATAAATAAAGAAATAAAGAGGTAACTGTGAGATGATAGATTTGTTAGCTTGCTTCACCCTAGTGACCTTTAACTATCTGTTTTGTATCCCATTTTGTCATTTTGTATACTTTAAAACTATACAATGAAAATTATTATTATTATTATTATTATTATTATTATTATTTTGAGTCGGAGTCTCACTCTGTCGTCCAGACTGGAGTACAGTGGCCGCTCCTGGCCACCACAGCCTCGACGTGCTGGGCTCCAGCGATCCTTCTGCCTCAGCCTTCCGAGTAGTCGGAATTACAGGCGTGCGCTACCATGCCTGGCTGATTTTTTCATTTATTGTAGAGATGAGGTCTTGCTGCCCAGGCGGGTCTGGAACCCGCGGACTCAGGCAATCCACTCACCTCAGCCTCCCAAAGGCGTGGGATTACAGGCTGAGCCACCGAGCCCGGCTGAAAATTATTTTCTAAGAATACATCCAGAGAAAGGAACACAAAAGTGGAAAAATACCAAAGCCCAGTGAGCAAGCAGGGAAATGGAAGGGAACAGACTAAAGAATTTCTCAAAAGTCGCCTTGGGGCCTTGGATGCACTAGTTTCTATAGTGATTACATTGAGCGCAGGGTGGTGACAAGGTCTCATTTCATCATGAACATTTCTTAAAATCATTAATAAATCATCACATGGTACATGCAGGATGCCATTGGTCTATAATATAAAAACAGACAAAATATTATATAAATATATAAAATTTTAAGATAATGATTGGAAAATATGTACATCAGCTTAATGTTAGTGATTAATACTTAGGATGAAGGTAAAGAAAGGAGAGTGGTGAAAGATAGAAAAAAGTCTGAATATATTTAAATTTTTTGTATCCTGAAATCAGATAAAAATGACAAATTATTGAGTTAGTATTAGATAATGGCTACCTGGATGCATGTTCTGTTTGAAGTGTTTCATGCACAGAATTATTATATGTTTATGCAGAAACAAAAGTTCCTTATCGGGGCCTCCAAAGTTTCTCTAACTGTAATACTTTATGTTTGAGGTGGCTCTTTCATTGCCAATTCAGTTCAAGAGCAAATTAAATCAAAGTTAGGAAACAGCACCTACCAAAGTCAGGTGGTATAATGGATTTGTTATGTTTGTCTGCCTATTCCCTTGCATCTATTAGGTTGAACCATATGATATTACCGATTTTAGTTGGTCAAAACGCTACAATATTTGCAATTCCACACTGTTTGATTTAGTAGAATTGCTACAGTTGAGTGTTTCCTCCTTCCTGAATGCTGATTTTCTTTCCAGTTGAAGGCACATTGTTTCTTATCAAACAAATGTGGTGGGAAATCTTATTACTCTTGAAAATGACTCTAACAAGCTGAAATTGATATTACAGATCACAAGAAAAGCCTGTCTTGTTCCAGTTTTATCACACATCTTTATAGAGGAAATGCACTAGATTTACAGTTTGCTTTTTAATACCCTTTTTCTTAATTGTTTTTATTTTTAATACATGCATCAAATCAAGGCAAAATGTAAAATTACATTTTATTGCCCAATAGTTCATAAATCCTGATCGAGTTGTTTATCCAAAAAGCCAATGCTGTATTTATTCCCATGAAGTCTTTGAGAGAAAGACCAAAGTGTCTTTGAGACACAAGAGAGACCAAGAATCAGTGGAAGGTCACTGGAGGCCAGGAAGACAGAGACTAAAGACAGTTTGCTAAAAAAGAAGTTCATTTAAACACAGTAATTTGAAAACAGACACAACAGGAGCCAATCTATATTATCTTTTATTTGCTCAATCTTTTTGGTTTTACTACTGCCAATTCCACCCCTGCAGTTCAGACCTGGCAGCAAAATCTCTGTTACTTTCCAGCAGCTTTTCACAAGCTGATAAGGAATCAAACACACATGCGCGCGTGTGCGCGCACACACACACACACACACACACACACACACACACACACACACACAGAGAAAGAGAGAGAATTGGACTAAAATCTCTGACTTTTCCTTTTTTTCTGTATGCATCTTATTTCTTACAGCTTCATCCAGAACATAGTAAGGCTTGACAATGAAAATATGGGCCTGACCTAGAAATGTCTTCATCTATGGCTGCCATAAACCTTCATCTTAATGGTTTTATGCATCCGTATAAAGTCTTCAGCAGTATTATGTATATCTTGGACACCTAATGACTGTTAGTCAATTCATCCTCATGTCCTCCGAAGGTGAAATACTTTGATACGTGGAGCTGCAGAACTGTGTAGCTGCCTCAAGTGAAATAGCATTCCAACTATTATCTTACATGGTGCAATCATTTATTTAAGCAAAGCCATCTGTCACATTTTGGGTGGAAAATTACATACTCAAGATGGATTCTTAAAGAAAAACACACTGTTGCCATGCATTGGTTGACAAGGGTATATTTTTGAGATTGAAACAGTAATTCTTACTCATCTTCAATGTTATTTTTATAAAATAAATCCCAGTGAACTGCTACGTTTTAAGTACCTTATTGTGATTCACACCGGTGACATTCAGGGCGTCAGCCTGAAGCATCAATTCTGGAATAGATTGATCAATATGTCTATTTGGATCGAGTTCTTTATTGCAGTTGTTTCAGAATTTTAAAACTGCATTTTCCAAAGTTCATTAGTTTGCCAAGTGAGTTTAAGTAACGACTTTCTGCTATCCTCCCTAACTTTAGTTTGTTGAAAATGTTTTTTACTGACACTCCCTGAACATTTTCAAAACAACAATTGTGTAAGATTTCCTTCACGTCCCCAATATATTTCTCCTTATTAGATTTAGGTCCTTTTCTTGTTAGGATCTCCATTCCAAGTCCTCCTTAAGCAAATAGCTTATTTTATAAGCCAAGTTTATCTCCTGATTAGCAAGTTATTACTTCTTTAACTGTAGCCTGCTTAGTGGGTAAGAAACCCTAAAAGTAGGCATCAGACATCGAAGGGTTCTTGGTTTCTCTCCAGAGTTTTTCTGAGAGCAAAAGGGAAATTTGCAGTATTGACTATGACCAGCATCAGGCATTTTCTTCTCAACACCCTGGATGGCATGAACACTTTCAAGTACCCCAAAGCCAATCAAGGACATTTGTTTGCCTATTGTCATAACAAGTTGGAGAGGCTGTAGCTGAGATTTTCCAATTTGGTGATGCTAAAATCCAAGTTTAATCTGAAGCTCCCCAGTTTTGTTCCTCAGCTATGGCTGGATGTGGGAGGTAGACGAAGAGAAGGGGATAGAATGAGTTTGCTTTTTTGTATATGCTTAATTTTAAGTGATTTTTAATGTACCATCATCTTCTCTTGGTGAAAATATGTCCTGGGGATTCAATAATCTAAACAACTCAAGAACAACTATCATCTTAAATCCAGTGCAATAGGGGGATATTCTTGTTCTCCCCAGTATCTCTAAGTTTATTTATATGACTGTTACTCCTATTTAAACCCACTTTCAGAATAATGCTCTCCTACAAAGCAAAACTTACTTCTACAACCATAGGAAATAAGAATTCCCAAGGCATCAAGAAATCATGTGTGCAATTCTGATTTTTATAGTTTTATCTCAGTTACCATCCTTAATATGCTTCATATATATCTGTTCCCTTTCATTCTTATTCAAGATCTAATAGTTTGATTTCTTAGTAGCCATGCAAAAGAGCTCATATGAAGGGTAAAAACCATTAGATGAGAAAAAAATGATAGAAATGGATAGAAACTCAGCTAATTTAAATTAGATTCTTAGACCCATTACTCTTATTGTTATAGAGGCTATATAGATAAATAGATAGAACACATTTTATTGAATTTTGCTTTTATTTTTATGCCTTTTTTCTTTTCCTTAATGTATTTGTTGGTTCTTGTTTTGACTTCTTGTGTTAATATATTCATTTTTTTATTCATCATTAATTTCTGACAAATGTCTTTAAGGTTTTATAATTTCCATTGACTATCGTCCCAGCCCTCCAAATGCACACACATATTTTAACCCCTTTATGGCATTTATCCATGTCAACTTGTGTAGTACATACTCATTGACCCAGGAATAATACAATACTATTCTATTATCCATACTTCTTGGACTAAGAATATTTAACCAGTTAGCTGCATCCATAGGGCTTGAGATATATTATTAACTACACCAGCCAAATTGAGGGTCACATTTTTTGAAAGCCACCTCCATTTCTTCAAATGTATTACTGAGACTGAAATTCTTAAAAATTCATTTCATCAGGTTGTTTATTTTATATTTATTCAGGGTGGGTTTTATTCCTTTGCACTCTTTGCATAAAAACAATGTTTGTGGAAGTCTTTGGAAAGCCTTAATTTTTTAGCAAAATCTAATTAGTAAACCTATAGAATAATTAGCCTTCTTTCTGTTTTGGCATTAAAAAAATGAGCCCACACTGTGGGGAGGACCTCAGGCACTCCAGGTATATTGGCTCTGGCTGTTGTTGGTGTGATCGTTATCTTTTCAATATGCTCTTTTTCTAGTACAAGAACTTTTTTCTTTATTTACATATTGTCCAAAAGTGTATCCTGACTGGTAAGGTGAGTGTCCGTACCTTTACATCATTGTTTTTTGTTTGTTTGTTTTTTTTAATATTTATTTTAAAATTGTGGGGTACAATTTTGGGTTAGCTACAAATATTCATTGTGCAGGTTCCCTTTTTAATGAAGTGTGCCACCCCTTCCCCAGGCAGATTTCAATTGTTGTTAATCCCACCTCCCCACTCCTCACCCCCTGCAGTTTCCCGCTACTGTCAACCCTTTTCCTATAGTATTATGGCAGTTGTTCAAGGTCCACTTATGAGTGAGAACATGTTATACTCAGTTCTTTGTTTCTGTGAAAGAACACTCAGTATGATAGACTCTAATTCCATCCAGGTTGCTGCGACGTTCATGATTTTGATCTTCTTTATGGATGCATAATATTCCACTGTGTATAGGTACCACATTTAAAAAAAAATCCGGTCTTCTTTGGATGGGCAGCATGGTTAGTTCCATTTCTTGCTATTGTGAACAATACTGCAATAAACATACGTGTGCAGTTATCTTTTTTGTAGAGTGATTTGGGTTCTTCAGGGTATATTCCCAGTAGGAGGATTGTGGGGTCATATGGAAGGTCAATTTTTAACTTGTAGGAATCGCCACACTGTTTTCCACAGAGGCTGTACTAGTTTATACTTCCACCAACAGTGAAGTGTTCCCTTTTCAGCACATCCTCTCCAGTATCTGTTATTTTTTTGAGTTATGGATGGCGGTCATTCTGATTGGAGTTAGGTGGCTTCTCAGTCTAGTTTTAATTTGCATCTCTTTGATGACTAGTGAGGCTGAGCATTGTTTCATGTATCTGTTGGCTGCTCGTATGTCTTCTTTTGAGAACTGTCTATTCAAATCCTTTGCCCACTTTGTAATGGGGCTATTTGTTTTTTCTTTTCAGCACATTTGAGTTCCTTGTAGATCCTTGATGTTAGGCCTTTGTCAGATACAGAGTTGGCAAATATTTTTTTCACAGTCTGTGGGCTGTCTCCCTGCTCACTTGATGGTATCTTTGGCTTTTCAGAAGTCTACAGTTTAATAAGGTCCCACTTGTCACGGAGTTGACAAATATTTTTTTCACAGTCTGTGGGCTGTCTCCCTGCTCACTTGATGGTATTTTTGACTTTTCAGAAGTCTACAGTTTAATAAGGTCCCACTTGTCTGTCTTATCCCTTATGACATGGGCACTTAGGGTTTTGATCAGAAATTGGCTGCCAGTTCCAACTTTCATAAGAGTATCTCCTGCACTTTCTAAGGTTCCTATAGTTAGAGGTTTTACATTTAGGTCTCTGATCCATTTAGAGTTAATTTTTGTGTAAGGGGATAGGTAGGGGTTGTGTTTCAATCTTCTGCGTGTGGTCAGCCAGTTTTCTCAGCACCATTTATTGAATAGGTTCTCTTCTCCCCAGTAGTGAGTGTGGAGGCTCTGTCAAAGATGAGTTGGTTGAGAATTTGAGATTTTGCTTCTGGAATCTCAATTCTATTCCATTGGTCTATATTCCTGTTCTTCTACCAATACCAGACTGTTTTGAGTATTGTAACTTTAATAAAGTTTAAAATTGGTGAGTGTATACCTCCTGCTTTTTTTTTTCCCTGAGAATTGTTTTGACTATTCTTGGTCACATATGATTCCATGTGAATTCCTGTATTGTTTTTCCTAGGTCTGAGAAGAATGTTGCTGGTAATTTGATAGATATTGCGTTAAATCTGTAGATTGCCTTAGGTAGAATGGACGTCTTAACAATGTAGGTTCTTCCAAACGATGAGCATGGAATATTTTTTCACTTGTCTGTGTCATATTTGATTCCTTTGAGCAGTGTTTTGTAGTTTTCATCGTAAAGATCTTTCACATCTCTGGTTAGGAAGATGCCAAGGAATTTCTTTTTGTGTGTGTGGCTATTGTGAATGGAATTGTGCTTTTTATTTGGTTTTCTGTTTGCTTATTTTTGGTGTATAGAAATGTGATTGTCTTTTGCACATTTATTTTATACCCTGAGATTTTGCCAAAGTCCTTTATCAGTGCAAGGAGGTTTTTTGACAGATTCTCTTGGGTTTTCAAGGCATACAATCATGCCATCTGCAAAGAGAGATGATTTGACTTCCTCTTTTCCTATTTGGATACCACTGACCACCTTCTCTTCTCTGATTGCTCTAGCTAGGACTTCCAAAACTATGTTGAACAGGAGGGGTGAGAGTGGGCATCCTTGTCTTGTTCCAGTTTTCAGGGGAAATGGTTCCAATTTTTGTCTGTTTAGGAATATGCTGCATGTGAGTTTCTCATAGATGGTTCTTACTATTTTGAGGTATGTTCCACCTATGCCTAGATATTTGAGGGTTTTTATCAAGTAGGGGTGCTGGAATATTTTTTTTTTTGAGTTGGAGTCTCACTATCACCTGGACTGGAGTGCAGTGGCCGCTCCTGGCCACCGCAGCCTTGCCTGCTGGGCTCCGGTGATCCTTCCACCTCAGCCTTCCAAGTAGCCGGAATTACAGGCAGGCGCTACCACGCCCGGCTGATTTTTTTGATTTATTGTAGAGATGAGGTCTCGCTGCCCAGGTGGGTCTCGAACCCTTAGGCTCAGGCAATCCACTCACCTCAGCCTCCCAAAGGCACAGGATTACAGGCCACCGAGACTGGCTGGAGTGCTGGATTTTATCAAAAGGTTTTTTTGCATCTAATGATATAATTATGTGGTTTTTATTTTTATGTCTGTTGATGTATTTACTTACGTTTATGGTTTTATGGATGTTAAACCAACTTCGCATCCCGGGGATAAAGCCTAGTTGATCATAATGGATGATTTTTGAGATGTGTTGTTGAATCTGGTTTGCTAGGAACTTGTTGAGAATTTTAGCATCTATGTTCATCAAAGATATTTGTCTGTAGTTCTCTTTTTTTTCTCCTCCTCTCTCTTCTCTTTCTGGATATAAATGTGATGCTAGCTTCATAAAATGATTTGAGGAGTGTTCCATCTTTCATAATCACCTGGAATACTTTCAATAGGATTGGTATCAGTTCCCCCTTGTATGTCTTATAGAATTCTGCTGGAAAGCCATCTGGTCCAGGGCATTTTTTAGTAGGTAGTTTTCTTATGACATAGTCAATTTCCTGGATTGTTATTGGTTTATTTAGGGTCTCAATTTCTTCTTGTTTCAGCCTAGGAGGTTGCGTGATGTCAGATAGTCCTCCATTTCCTTTAGGTTTTCAAGTTTTTTTTCCATACAAGTGTACTTAGTAGTCTCTGATAATCTTTTGTATTTCTTCAGGGTCAGTTGTTACTTCACCTTTTGTGTTTCTGATTGTGTTTATTTGGGCTTTTTCTCTCTTTTTCTTAGTCATTCTAGCTAGGGCACCATTGATCTTGTTTATCCTTTCAAAGAACCAGCTTTTTGTTTCATTGATTTTTTTGTATTATCTTTTTGTCTTCTATGTCCTGGATTTGGGCTTTTATTTTGGTGATCTGAATCCTTCTGCTGAAGTTAGGGTTTTATGGTCTTGCTTTTCTAGCTTCCTTAGGTGACTTATTAGGCTGTTAACTTGTGATCTCTCCATTTTCTTCATGTGTATTTGTAGAGATATGAATTCTCCTCTTGCTACTACTTTCATGGCATCCCAAATATTTTGGTAAGATATTTCATCCATTTTCATTTGTTTCCAGGGATCTTTTAATCTCTGCTTTGATATCTGTGTTGACCCAGGAGTTGTTTGGCATTATGCTGTTTAGTGTCTATGTCTTTGTGGGTTTTGGGGGAACCTTGTTGGTGTCGATATTTATTTTTATTCCACTGTAGTCTGAGAAGGCTTGTGGCAAAATTTCAATCTTATAAAATTTGTTTATGCTTGATTTATGGCCAAGTATGTGGTCGATCTTAGAGTACATTCCATGCGGTGATGAGTACAGTGAATATTCTATGGTCATTGGGTGGAGTGTTCTATAGGTATCAATTAAGTCCATTTGGTCAAGAGTCAGATAGAGGTTCTGGATCTCCTTGCTTATTTTCGTCCTGTTGATCTGTCTAGGATTGTGAGTGGGGTATTAAAGTCCCCAGCTTTGATAGTGTTAGAGTCAACATCTTTTTTAAGTTTGCGTAGAACCTGCTTTATGAAAGTTGGTGCTCCTATGTTGGGTGCATATATGTTTAAGATGGATATTTTTTGTGGATGAATTGAACCTTTTATCATTATGTATTGACCTTCTGTATCCTTTTAAATTTTTGGTAGCTTAAAGGGTATTTTTTCAGAAGTTAAGGTCACAACTCTTACTTTCTTTTGTGGTCCATTCGCCTGAAATTTTGCTTCCCATCCTCTTACTTGGAGTCTGTGAGTGTCCTTTCTGGTGAGATGAGTCTCTTGGAGACAATATATTGTTGCCTCATGATAGTTTCTCCATTTTGCCATTCTATGTCTCTTCAGTGGTGCATTCACATTCACATTCACTTTTCAGTGGTACATTTAGTCTATTCACATTCAGGCTAATTATTGAAATGTGAGGGTTTATTCCTGTCATGAGGTTCTTATAGAGCTGTTGTTGTTCCTGTTTATTTGTTGTCTTTCTTTTTGTTTTCCGGTTGATTCATGTGTGTTTTCACTCTCTTTTTCTGTACTCTTTTGAAGAACATTGTCATTCTTTTTTCCTTTTCTTCTGTGTTTAGTACTTTCTTAAGTGTTTCTTGTAGAGGTAGTCTGTAGTCTGCATAAGTTCTTAGGGATTGGATGTCTGGGAAAGTTTTTAATTCTCCCTCACTGTTGAAACTTAGCTTTGCTGGGTAGGTTATTCTCAGTTGAAAATGTTTACCTTTGAAAACTTTGAAGACTGGGCTCCAACCTCTCCTTGCCTGTAATGTTTCTGTAGATAAATCTGCTGCTATTCTAATTGGTCTTCCCTAGTAGGTAGTCTGACTTTTTCCTCTGCTGCCTTTAGGATTTTTTTTTATACCTACTTTGTTTAGGTGAATTATTATGTTTCTGGGAGTTAGTCTTCTCATTCGTTGTCTTGCAGGGGTTCTCTGAATCTCTTGTGTTTGAATTTTCACATCACTGATGAGGGAAGTTTTCTTAAATAATTTCATGGAATGTTTATTCCAGGGTGATGTTTGTCTCTCTTTCTGCTTCAGGAAGTCCAGTTACTCTTAAGTTTGATCTCTTGAAGTTATCGCTCACCTTTTGAAGGTTTGTTCTGTCTTTTTAAGCTTCTTTTCTATATTTTTGACAGTTTGGGTTAGTTCTATATTTTGGTCTTCAAGCTCTGAGATTCTTATTAGTTTGTTATTTTTATTCTATCTATTAATACCTTGATATTTGGGTTTGTAGTATGGAACCATTTTGGCGGCTCTTCATTTTTTGTGTTCTGAAGTCTGTTTTCTCAGTGTCTAACCTCCCAGGGATCTGTGTGAGACCTATATTCTTCTTTTGGTTTTTCTTCATTTGTGTAGATTTTCCTCCCCACTTTTTCCTTTTTTCCTGTCTTCTTTAATTCTGTTGTTCAGTGGTGGTGGGTCTGCTTTTACTTCTGCTTGCTCAATATCCTATTCTTCTTTTGTGAATCCTCTGGCTTTGTTCAATTCTGGAGCTGGACTGTAGGTTGGGGGCTATACTTTTTGCAGTTGTGAGATTTAATTGAGGGGTGAGCTGTGATTCAAAATCTACCTGCAGATCCCAGTATCCATCAACAGGTATATGGAAACTCTGGAACCCACTTCCCATTGCCTTGCAATCTGTCATGCAGTGGGGGTATAACTTTGCTCTCTGAGGTTAGAAAAAGGAAAAGACTGTAACAGGGAGTGGGGGGAAGAGAAAAGTGGAGAGAGAGTAGAGTGAGAGGGAAAACAGACAAATATACCGACCAACAAATGAAAAGAGACACAAAGACAGATCAGAGTAACAACAACAACAATAAAAATAAATAAACAAAGAAAAAACAAAACAAAAAAAGCTAAAACATACAATCATACAGACATACAAGCTAACCAATCTCCTTACTGGTGTATTATTCCCTGACACAAATATGAGGTCTAAAGAAAAAAAAAGATCAGTAAACTAACAGAAACAAAGCACATATGAAAACGTTATCGATAAGAAGAGAGAGAAAAGAGAAAAAAAAGATGAGTAAAACAGACAAGGAGTAAAAATTAAAACAAGGAATCAAGTACTCTCTGAGATTGTTCCTCTAAGTCCAGCGTCCTTTTGGCTCTAATCCCTATCTCTCATTACAGGCTGGTAGGTTTGCTCACAGCTAGGGTCAGTTGCCCCAGGCCTGCTGTGGAAGGTGGATCAGATCTGGGCTCAGTCACCTTGCTGCCAGTCAAATCTGCCACTCAGATCTGACCTGTGTCTGATCTAGAATGGGAGAGGGGCCTCTGTCTCTCCCATTTTGATGCTATTACCTTAGATTCCAAGTTGGAGGCTGGGCAGAGCTGGGTGGAACTGGGCAGGGCAGTGCAGGTTCCTGTCTGGTCTCAGGGCTCCAACTGATCTCTTTTTCCCCTGCAGCCGCGGTGAGCTGGAGAAGGCGGAATGCAAGAATGACAGGTGATGCAGGTTGGCATAATACTGGGCAGCTCAGGCAGGGCTGGGCTGGGTGGTGCAGCAGGCAGGGGATCCCAGAGCTCCATAAGGTGGGAGCCGAGGACTGCCCAGCGGGGGAAGAAGGATGACAGCAGTGGTGGCAGCGGTCACTGCATTAGCAGTGTTGTGTGTGCGGGGAGCTCCATGGTGCCTGGAGCCAAGGTCCGCCTTGGGTGAAGGGGGGTGCGGTGGCAGTGACATTAGAGCAGTGCATGAAGAACAGACTGGTAGCCGTGACAGTGGCAGCCATGGGGGAAAGCAAAAGTCTTTATGGGCACTTGTTTCACAGAGGGTCTCAGAGACCAACCTGTCCCGTGGCCATCTTGCCAGAAGTCCTCACATGATTGTTTTCATTGGTCACTCTAACATGACTGTGAGAACTATAGTACAGAATTAGGGTGATGGTTGTCTCTGGCAAAACTTAGGTGAATCATTTTTATTAGCAAGCATAAAATAATAGGCTAAGTCAGAAGTATTAATGCAGTAAAGAAGAAAAGTCTAGTAAAAATGATAATGAACAATAGCATGGGTCTCATAGGATATTCTTATTTCAATGATTTCAGTAGAAGTTGTCTACTTCATGTTGTCATTGGCTTGTTCTGAGGATCTTTCGTTACCTGGCAAGTTTAAGTGAATCATCTCACTTCCTGATGTCTTCTGTATAATTTCAGTGAAAGATATTTATTAAAATGTAAAGTTCTGGTTCTGTTAAAGTGTCTTCTGTTTGTTTAAAAATTGGGGAGTGATCAAGTGAAGTTTTTTTTATAATTGTAGACCCTTGCATAATTCAAGAATGACTATTCCAGTTAAATGTTTCTACATGACTGAATAGAGTAGACACATCACCCCCGCAAGCAAGCATAATCTTCCTTCCCCCCTTTCTTCCTCCCTTTCTCCCTCTCCTTCCTTCCTTCTTTCCATTTCTTCCTTACCTTTCTCCCTCCCTTTTCTCTTCCTTATGTTTTAGCACTGTGAATGCTGTGACTTTTTTTTTCGATCAGGAAAATGATTCATACCATTCTCAAAATGTATGTACTATTTTTAGTACATATTTATAATCCACAAAAATAACCAATTGCACAAAATTCATTTGGAGATATTCAAATTATTTTTAAGAACAGAATTCCTATTCATATGTCACTTTTATCAATTTCCCATAATTATATTAGTTACAGAGGAGGCATGAGTTACCCATCTTCTGCTATTCAAAAAAAAAAAAGCTTTTCCTACCTGTGTTTATTTAATAAACACCGTTTGTTTAATAAATACTGTGTTGATTTTATTTATAGAGGATTTTGGCTAGTAAACATTTGAGAGCTGTTTTGGTTTTTGGTTTTTTGCTTGTTTATTTTTTTCTGATGCTACCTGGTAGCGATTCTAGTTGTTGTCTGGTCTTATAGTTCAATAATTCAAGTGTTTCTTCTAAGAAGTTGATGAGCCAAACTTTTTTGCCCATAATAGATGACTTTAATTTCTTTGTGAAACTATTAATAATTATGACTATCTAAAAAGTCAAAGCAGCCTGTTCTGTGGTAAGCTGCCATATTTCTATAGTCTTTCTAAGGAATTCATAGTATTTTTTTTTTTTGAGTTGTAGTCTCACTCCGTCACCCAGACTGGAGTGCAGTGGCGGCTCCCAGCCACTGCAGCCTCGCCTGCTGGGCTCCGGTGATCCTTCCGCCCCAGCCTTCCGAGTAGCCGGAATTACAGGCATGCGCTACCATGCCCGGCTGATTTTTTGATTTATTGTAGAGATGAGGTCTCGCCTGCCCAGGCAGGTCTCGAACTCGCGGGCTCAGGCAATCCACTCACCTCAGCCTCCCAAAGGCGCGGGATTACAGGCTGAGCCACCGAGCCCGGCTTATATTTTAAAAATATTTTCATAGTATCCACTGTACAGTATGCTATTTTTATATTTATTGATTGTGAACCTTAATCTAATGACAGCAGTTATTTTAGATAGAATCAAATATTTCACTTTTGTTGTTTATTTTCAAAGAGTTTCTAGTAGGTTAAAAGATCTAATTTGTTTCTGACATTTCAAAAACCATATTGGTCACTACTATATATATTTACCCTTTTATTTTAGTAATTTGGCATGCCCTAAAATGAACCACTTGTTTGCTATTTAAACTTATTTTACTTCTGATTAAAAAAAAAATAGAAGCTAGATATTGCATACCAGCTTGATACTTTTTCATTTCTGAGATTAGATCTATAAACAAAGAACATCATGCCAGTATTTGGTATAAGAGCATCCAAAATAACAGTCTGTGGCTAAGCCCAGAAAAGGTACAAACTAAAAAACACAGGATTCTCCTGTAGGATGAATATTATAGAGAGTTGCTGCTCTAAGAGTGTTACACAAGTGGATGTTGTTATGAGAAGAATATAACAACTCATAATAAGTTAATCAACTAGTAGAAAAATGTTTGTGTTTTCTTTTAGCAATAAACATTCACTCTGTGTAGTAGCATGAGATTTAATGATCCTTGTAAGAGATCTGAAGGTGGTTTGACTAATTTATTCGAGGCCCGTAATTGCTCTGAGTCTCAGCTTTGGCCTGCCATTGAGCATAGCCTAAATGTTTATACACATACCAAAAGAAAGATTTATGATTGTATTAACTTATCAGGGCTATTGCAACAAATTATCACAAATGTAGATGCTTAAAATAAAGGAATTTATTCTCTCACAGTGCTGGAGACTAGAAGTCTAAGACCAAAGTGTTATCTGAGCTGGTTCTTTTTAGAGGTTCTGAAGGAGAATTTCACGCCTTTCACTTGGCTTTTGATGGTTGCAGGCAGCCCTTGGGATTCTTTAGATTGTAGCTGTAGCACTGCAATCTTTTCCTTCATCTTCACGTGGTGTCTTCCTCTCTGAATCTGTGTGTTCTCTCTTCTTATAAAGAGTCAGTCATTAGATTTAGGACCTACCTGAATCCAATATGACTTTACCTTAACTAATTACATATACATGACCCTATTTCCAGTATGGTCATATCCTGAGGTCCTGGATGGACATGAACTTTGGAGAGACTCTGCAACCTGCTAGAATGATCGTCCAGGGACAATCCATAACCCTGCAATAGACCTATCTAGGTTTAATGAACTACCTATGTTTATAGACACTTTTGTCCATAGATATACTGAGACCATAGCTAATTCTTTGGTAATTTTCAGTTTCTTAAATAAGCTAGGTATTCAGAAATATGTATCAGTCATACTCTGGATATACGTATGAAACTTTATAAAAACTTGTAAAATAATCTCCCTGTCATATGTTTTATCTGAAAATTACATTTATAATGTGGTTCCTAGCTATTAAATCTGTAGTCTGTGTCCTATCCATTAAATCTGTGCCACAGTAGAAAAAAGGATTCATCTAAAAAGTATCCTAAAGTTAGCATCACAGATTGAGACTCAAGAAAGAATTTAGCAATTGTAAAAATTCTATTAATTGAGTGGCTTTAGTAAGCAAAGCAAATAAAGTCCATTTGATCTCAGACTTTTTACAACAGACATGAAGCTCATTTGTTTCATTTTTGTTCACAATATTCCCCAACCAGTCATTTTTGTTTCAGAGCACAACTTTTCACTTTCACCCTCATTGTCGCCCTCTCTTTTTTTAATGCTTTAATTACAAGTCAATTTGCCTTCCATCTTGTTTTTAGAGTATTTAAAAGTTAACTCTGATGGGACTGATATTCTATAGTAGTAGTGGGCTTAATGGTGGATGATTTCATAATCCTGTAATCAATAAAGCTGTAATGTTGTCCACTTATACTTTTATAATTGGGAGTTGAGAAAGACAGCACATATGGAAACACTAAAGTTTTCCTCATAATGGCATCTCTGGCAGATTTGGGGAAGTTGTTTTTGTATTTCTTACCTAATATAGGACTTTTGTTTTTCTAGTGGCCCTTCTGTTTGCAGTATTTACAGGTATCTTACAGATAAAAGCTTTTGGTGATTCTATCTAAAAAGACTTAGATTGTATTGATTTCTGGCTGGTTAACTTACTAAGACTCTCAAAAAACATTTACCACATACTGGGCATTTTCTAACTGGCAATTTTACATTTCATTTTTTTAAAATTGTCTCTTCAGTTTTGAGTGCATTTATAAAGAGAGAGAACAAATCTCACTTCACTTTAGCTGGTAGATCTGTTTCAGAATATTGTTAGAAATTTCCCTAAAGTCTATTTTTATTTTTACTTCATTTATAATTTTGAATATTTGTCCAAATTTCTTTAAGAAAGAATCTTTTGAAATTTTTTTTTAAAAATTATCTTTTTCATTCCCATGGCAAGGTTTTGACACACTTGGGTTATTTAAATCTTCTTTTTCTTATTTTGTTACTTTTAAATAGTTTTCCTCATCTGAGGGAAATACAATTAAATAAATAGTTTTGGTACAGATCTATGGTCTGGGACTATAAAATTCCAACAGAATTCTAAATTCTTCCAATAATTTCTACCTGTCTTGCTGAAGCTTAGAAACACCAACAGTATGTAGTCTTTACTTGGACTTTTACCAGGGTTTTAATTTAACTGTTGTAATCTATCTTCTGCCTTGCAATGTGATTGTTCTTTGAGAAAATCCTGAAGAAAGGGAATCTTACTTAGGAGACTAGGCAAAGCTGAGGAGAGAGAAGGATTTAAGTAGGATAAATTTCAGTAGGCTTTCATCTTTGTGAGAAATTACCTTGGAGTTATCATTTGTAACATATATCACAGATAAAAGGCTAATCTTTTATATTTAGTGGTTTAAAAGATTAAAAGACTGAAACAATTAAAAATGGACAAAACAGGAAGCAAAATGAAGAGAAGTTCATTGATGAGTGCAAATACACAGTTTGATAAAAGAGATAAGACCTAATGTTAGATAAATCAGTAGACTTACTATCATGTACAATAATCCATTGTACATTCCAAAATAGCTAGAAGAGAATAATTCAAATGTTGCTAGTATAAAGAAAAGTCAAATATTTAAAGTGATAGATATCTCAAGTACACTGATTTGATCATTACAAACTACATTTATTACATGTCCCTCAAAACTATATACATCTATTTTCAAAAGTAAGCTCTCAAAAATGGGCAAAAGATGAGCAAAAGATATAAGCAGACCATTCCCCTTCATACAGAAACAAAACGATTTTTTCAAGTTAACACAATACTCAGACTGAATACCTTAATATGTGAAGATTGTAAGAACAACAATAACTAACAATAGAAAAACCTACCAAGAGAGCTTTAGTTTCACTTAATATGATTATTGCTGTTAGTGGTATTGCTATAGGAATTCTCAACTTATTTTTGGCATAGTAGGAAAAAGCAAGTGAGTAAAAACATTTAGAGAAAAGAGATAAAATTACGGGATGAAGGAAGATAAAAATCCTGCAGTGCTTGATTTCAACTGGAACACTCTGAATAAAATATCATATATATTTAGCTATGAGCTCTGAAAGGGCCTGGAAGCATCCATGCAGCATCTATGACACAATGAGCCCACTTCTCTTCCCAGCTATGGTTTCTAAATTTCATATCTCACTCATGGATTCGGGAATCTTTGAAGAAATATTTGTTTCCATATCTGGGCATAAAAAGTATAAGGTGAGCATGAATTTTTTTTGTGTGTCACAATGGAAGGAAGGGATAAACACCTGCCAGAAAGACAGAATCCAAAATCCAGCTCTCCCCAGTCAAATTTTGAATGGTGTGAACATCAAAATAATGATGCTTGTAATAAATTTTAGCACAATAAATTGTAAAATGTGGGTATTCTATACTAGTAATAAAAAAAAGGAATGCTTTTTTACAAAAATAGTCTAGATAATAAATGTAGAATGAATGGAAATTTTAATACCATGAATTGTAAACATTCCCACTAATACGTGACCCAGCCAAGGATCTTCAAAAATGTTAAAAATCATTTGTAAAATATTACTGGGAATCAACAAATTCACATAGTCTCTAAGTATCACTGCACAGATTAGTTATTAATTGCAAAAGGAAAAGATTCCTGTACAATGGAGTCATATGGTGATCACTACCTTAAGCAAATGTAGCATTATAACTAATGAGACAAACTAATGTCAACTACTTTTTTATATATAATGCAGTAGGAAGTATGCATCACTTATGTAAAGTCCTTGCCAAAACCATAGCCTGAACCTCATAATGAGGAAATAATAAGATAAATTCAGAGTGTAAGATGTTCTTCAAGACTACTGACATTGACTTTTCAAAAATGTCATTTTCTCAGAAAGACAAATATGGTGGCCGACAGTTCTAGGTTAAATGTTAAAGATACAAGATGATCAATATATAACCCCTTATAGATGCAGATTTTTAAAATAGTAATGAAAGAAAGTTGAATAAAAAATGTATATTAAAACATTTTGCCTGAATAGTGCATCATTTATATTGACACTGTGGTTACATAGAGGAAAGTCTTAGTCTTTTCTTTTTAGGAAATACCTTCTGAAATATTTAGATGTAAATTTTCTTAATGTCTAAACCTTACTTTTAGATAGTTCACCAAAAGGTCAATAGACAGATAGATAAGTATATATGAATACATAGATAGAAGATAGACACATTGATATTTTAGTAAGAGAAAGAAATGGTGACAAAATATTTTCTAATATAGAATTTGAATTCAACTTCCCCCATTTTCTAATAGCATTATTAAAAAATGGCCAGTTCATAAGAAAGATATACATTATTAATTGTAACACTTTTTCAACTTTCTTCGCAAGTTCAAATTTTTCAAAAAACTGTTTAGAATATCACTTACCTAGACATACATCTAAAGAAAAATAACAAAACTATACTGAAAGACATTAAAGAAAACTCAAACAAAAGGAGAAATATGATTTGTCCATAAATATGGACTCCTAAGAGCATAAAGATCCCAATTAGCCAACAAAATTAAAACAAATTAATACTCTGAAATTATCAAGAGCTAGAAAGAATATGAAGTATCTTAAACTTTAATATACTGCTGGTGGGTATATAAATCAATTTGGAAAACATTTAGAATTAACTAGTAAATTGAATCTATGATACCTTCTACTCCATTCATATACCCAAAGGAAGATCTCAAACAAATTAGAAAAATGTACAAGAATTTTTTTAACAACATTGCTTGATAAAAGAGAAACCTATGTCTGCCATTTGGAGAATGGGTATAATATATGATATATTCGCATAGTATAGTAATATACAACAACGTGCATAGACTAAACTTGACATTATCACAGATAAATCTTATGAATATATTCTTGAATTAAAAATGAAGACTAATATGTACAGCATGACCTTTTTATAAAGTTTTAAAATGCACAAAGCAAGTCCATATACCTGAGGATATAAAAATGCGAAATAAATTATAAAATAAGCACAGTAATGATAAGTACAATTTAAAACAGTTTTTTCCAGACAATGAGAGTGAGGACTGCAGCAAAAGGAAGGTGCATTCAATGGACTTACAACTGTTTGATCTTGTTTCTTAATTTGAAATTGTTGCAACACCCATGCCTGGATAATTTTGTTTGTTTGTTTTGTAGAAACACAGTCTTCCTTTGTTGCCAAAGGTTGATCTCTAACTCTCTAACTCCTGGATTCAAGCAGTCCTCCTGCCTTGGCCTCCCAAAATGCTGGGATTATAGGCATGAGCCACTGACCCTGGCCTAAAGTTTGTTTTTTCCTATATAGAGATAGCTACTCCTATTTGCTTTTGTTTTCCATTTATATGATATATCTTTTTTCCATTTGTTTGCATGGAGTCTGTAGTTATCTTTAGCCAGTAGGTGGGTCTCTTGTAGGCAGCAGATGGTTGAGTCTTGTTTTTTGAATCCAATTTACTGCTCTGTATCTTTTAGACGGAACATTTAGGCTTTTTACATTCAAGGTAAATACTGATATGTGTGGTTTTTTTTCTGTCATAGTGTTGTTAGCTAGTTGCCTTAGGACTTCAATTGCATAATTGCTGTGTGGGAGCTATAAGCTTTATACTTATGTAACCTCTTATGATGACAGATATTGTTGTTTTGTTTCTGTGTTTAGAACTCCTTTGAGCATTTTTTGTAGGGCCAGTCTACTAATGACAAATGTCCTTATTGTTTGTTTGTCTTGGAAGGATTTTACTTCTCCTTCATTTATGAATCTTAGTTTGGCAGGATACAAAATTCTTGGCTGACTTTTTTCTCTTTATGGTGGCTGAAAATAGCCAAATCTCTTCTGGCTTGTGGGATTTCTGTAATAACAGTCCACTGTTAATCTAAAGAAATTTCATTAGAAAGTGTTTAGATGCTTCACTAACTGTTTCTCTCCGACAATTTTCATTTATATAGACTTTGGATAGTCTGATAACTATATGCCTTGATGTGGCCCTTCTTGCATTGCATTTCTTAGAAATTTTAAGCTTCTTATATCTGGATGTCTAAATCTCTCCCAAGACTAAGGAAGTTGTCATGATTTATTTTCTTAACTAGCTTTTCCATCTTTTTACTTTATCTTCTTCTCCCTCTGCAATATCTATAACTTATAGACTTGGATGCTTTACATAAACTCACATTTCTCAAAATCTCTTGCTCATTTTAAAAAATATTCTTTTCTTTATTTTTGTCTGACTGAGATAATTCAAAAAACATACCATTTAGCTCTCAAATTATTTCATCCACTTGGTAAAACCTATTGTTAAAGCTTTCTGCTGTATTTTGTAATTCTTTCCATGAATTTTTTATAAATTTCTGGAGTACTTTTTTATTTCTTAAATAATGTCTATCTCTCCTTTCATATTCTTAATTCTTTTATTGATTTTTTTTCTTTGTTTTCAGTTTTCTGTTTAATCTTCTTGAGCATGTTAAAATACGTTTAATTCTTCATTTCTTATTTCAAATATTTCATTTTGATTAGGATTAAAAATCAAACACTCTTTGGGGATGTTTATTCTTACTTTCAGTATTCTTTCTCTTATTCTTTCTCTTCTGGATAAACTATCTCTTCTTACTTTTTTAATTTACTTTCATTTGGATGAATTTTGAATTTTTCCCTCTTGAAGAGTTATCCATAAAATATGTTGTACAGAGTCTTTTGGCTTTGGTTTTCAGTTCTTTCAGTGGCAAAGAGTCTGTATAAATTCCTTGGCTATAGATAACCTTTGTATGGTGGCTTTTCTGAAAGCTGGTTATGGTAATGTTGTACTGAGTGTGTGGGCCAGTTCAATGCCTCCATGCTCTTCAAAAACTTATTTTTTAGTGTTGTGCATTTTGTCAGCCAATTTTCTATTGTGTTGCATCATTCAACCTCTAGACCAGAAGGTGGTGCATAATTGTGAGTAAGAGTTGGTTGTGACCAACGCAGTCGGATATACATTTGATTCTTGTTTACTGGGAGAAGATCAGCTCTCTGTTGCCTAAGGCAATGTGCTGATCTGTGTTGTACACAGTGGACTGAACTTCCTTCTTAACCCTGGGGAGGACAAAAGAGGGGGCCAAAATGGGTGAGGTCAGTCCAGGAATGACCACCTGCAAGCTTCCCAAAGGCAGGCACAAGCCGTGGAGTAGAGGGGATGGTGGGGGTCTGGTGTGTGGCCACCAACCACCAAGCAACTATAAGTGTGCCTAGACATGGAGTTGAAAACTTCTACTGCCCAAAATCTGCTACAAAAAATGGGGGAGACAGCCCAAATTCCTAATCTGTAAGAGTGGGTACTCCAAATGCTGTATATAGTCTGGTCACTGAGCTGAGGAGTGCCACTGATATCTACTCCTGGAGGGACTAGCATCTCAGGCTCCCATCCAGGTGACCAGGTTTGCCTAATCCCTGGGAATATGCCACAATGAAGAGCAGATAAACCACTGCAGCAAGATCTGAATCATTTTTGAGTTAGTTCTTGTGGAATACCGAAAACATTTTAAACTTTAGATGAGCAGGGACCGTTTCAACACAATTTTTGATAGAATTTTAAAGATTCTGATGATATTTTTGTGTTGATATAATTATTTTTGCTGAAATCCTTCATTTGTTTTTGAAAATTTGTCTAGTGTAAATATAATTAAATACATATCTGTGTTTACCCAAATGTCATTAAAATATTGTAATCTTAGTCCTAAAGCTGCTTCTATTATAAGAAGAATGATACTTCTAATCATAAAAATTAAGGATTCAAGAAGATTTTTTTTAGCTAAATATAAAAGACTTGCATTTATTTCATTTTTCACTTTATTATTAATGTTGACTTTTCAATGTGATTCTATATACATGTTCTATGCTTGATGTTCACTTGGGAGATAAAATTTCCCACTTAGGAAACTCTCCTCGTTTCCCTTCCCATCCCTCTCCTCCCCTACTGTTACCTCTCCTTCCCTTTCCTCTCTTCTTTTATGATCAGTTGACCCTCAAGGACTACTAACAGTTAGTGAAAATGGCTAGGGATCATTGGAACTTGCATATTACGAAGTCAGTTTCATGGAATTTGACCTTAAAAGTAAAAAATATTACAAGTTGACCTTCTAATTTAGAGGAAAACATTGCAGTTTGGAGACATTGGGAATAAGACAATATAGATGGCAGAAAAAAAAATAAAGTGTCATTTTGTTTTTTAAATTAGGGAAAGGTAAAAATATTATTAATTAAATTGAAAGTATAAGGACGAACTCATAATGTTTGGAGGACAAGGGAATAACATTGTTATGTTTATATAGTAGTCTAAGTGACTTAGATTGAACAATCAAATGTGTGCCCTTAGTACCTAACATTATTAGTCTCTCCTGCCATTTTCTACCACTAGGAATCAAGGCTCTTTGGAATGTGGGTGATAATATATCTGAATTCAGTCAAGCTTATCTGACTTTTGTGTCGTTTCTGTTTTGTCATACTTTGTCAGTTTGGATTTCTTCACACTCTCCTTGGGTGCAATTTCTGTCGCTGACCTTTGTGCACTACATTTTTCTACACATAAAACTAGATGCAAAACAAATTAATAGTATAGCAATTACAAAAATAAAGCAACGTGCCTTTAATTCTGTCATTCTATGTGACCACTTGGTGTTTAAAAGTCAATACAATGAAACAGAGAGCAAGATGTGAGGTGTAGAACGTTTGCATTTTGTAGGTGAAAATTTTATATGAAAATTACAGGAACTATTTCTCTAAATTTGAATAGTGTCTCTAACCTTTGGATAATGTTAATTGCTTTAAAACTAGAAAATCTTTTTAAAACACAGATTCTGTCTTATTATTTTCTGATAACTATTTTAAATTATCTTGACATATAAAGCAGGAAGTGTTTTTTAAAAGACACTTCCTGCTTTATATACTGTGTGTTGAATACACTAGCTATGTCTTTAGACAGGGATGTGATTGAGCATCACTTTCAGTGAAGAATCTAGTACACACTACTTAAGGGATTCTAGACTTTGAGCTTGATGTCTGGACAGCTTGGGACTTTTCAGTTGTCTCCCTTAGGGAGAAGGTGCTGAGGAAGAATGATGCATTTGTTTGCCAGATGTTTGATTAATCAAATGTATTTAGATTTGTACCTTCTGGACACACGGTGATGCTGCTCCTTCTCACCCCTTTTGTAGCTTTGAAGTTAGATATGGCAATTATGATTTGCTTTGGCCAATGACATGGGAGCAAAAGTGATGTCTGTACTTTCAGATGGAAGCCAAAAGAACCACTGCTGCTTGCCACATTGCCCTTTATCTTCCGTAGGGAGTGTTGATGCAGGCACCAAGGTGAAGTGTCTGCTAGCCTGGGCTACTAAGTTCAATGTAGGCACTCCACGTCCTGCACCAACCTGCTTTGAACATGTATATGAGCAAAAGATAAACTGTTAAGTTGCTAATGCTTTTTTGTTTTTGCTCAGGCTGTACAGTCTAACCTACTGTTACTGATATAGGATATATGTTGGTTGACTTTTAGCTTTTAAATTGCTGAAGTATCAGGCCAGTCTGAATCTTACTGCTTTATAAGTAACCTCTTTTTTTCTTCTTACCATCTTGAACTTGTAAAGATTTTTGTCTTTCTTTGAGTTTTGAAATTTTGCTAATGTGTGTGTTTGTTTGAGAGAAAGTGTGTATGTGACTATGTCTAGGTCTAATTTTTTAGAAAATTCATCTTGATTGGTGGGTGGATTCTGCATGTCTGAAGACATGCTTTTCTTCTGCCCAGGAATTTAGGTTCCCGTTATTTCCTTGAATGTTCTGTCCCTCATTGTTTATCTTTCTGACAGTATTCTAGATATTTTTGTACATATATTTTTGGGGACATGTTTTAAAGGAACACCTTGGCATATATATTTTTTTATAACATCAGACTTAATCTAATGATTTTTCTAACTAGGAATTGAGACTTTTCAAATTCTTTCATTTTTCCTGAATGCAAAGTTTCATTTTATAAGTATATATATATATAATATACGTATATTATATGTGTGTGTGTGTGTGTGTGTGTGTGTGTGCTCATATAGACAGAATGTAGGCAGAATAAGTATGCATGTGTGTAGTTTCTTGACTCTTCCTGAAGTTATTAATTATATAATATTATAAGTTCTCATCAGTTTCATGTTTTAATTTCATTTTATTAGCTTTATTTTGTTTTGTTTTCATTTTTTAGCTTGCAATTTCTCTTTCCTAGTGTCATCTTTTCTTCAGTGTTTGGTTTCTGCAAAGTTTACAAATAAATGCAACATATTTTCTCTTTTTTGGAGATTATTCCCTGGTCTCTGCTTTCATACACACGTTTTGAATATCAATTTGCAATTTTTTTTTTAGCTGTTGTTGACAGATCATCAATTCCTTTTAGTTATCCTACTTTTCTTTCTAATTTCACCAGCCACTGATACTTACCTGATTATTACAGTTTTTAATAAGTAATTATTTTGTAAAGTCAGTGAAACATCAGTGGAAAACATAAAAACAGTATGTGCAATCAGCAGGATAATAAACTGTACATTCCCCTTTTTAACTTAAAAATAACTAATAATGGTGATAAATTCTATTCCATTTAGAGGTAAGATTTTTATTTATTTATATGTTTATTTTTATCATGTTGAGCTTAATTTATTATCTTTTATATTCATAAAACCATAACTTGATTTCCCCTGCTTCTCAACAGCTATTTAGTTGCCTATTACTCATTCATTTGTGATGCCTTATCAGAGATTAAATGCTTATGCAATTTAGAGTCTTTTATTGGGTCAAAAATCCACTAAATAACTAAAAATTATTAAGGGCTCACTGTAAGTCAGCTACTGTCCTGCTCATTATCTTTTCTTTCTACCAGTCAGTATATTTATTCTTGCCCTGGTAACACACTTTACCTTATTATTAATTATTTTAAATAGCCACAGGACTACTTTATATTTCTTTATCCAAATAATGCATAACTCTTTCCTTGGTAGATAATTATCAATTTTCTTATGTATTATCCTAGCCTACAGAATATTTTGAAGCTTTTTGTATCAAGGTCAAGATTTATTCTAAAAGGCTTCCAGGTTCTGACTTGCAGATTTTTAAGTTTGGCTACAGATGTGGGATAACATAGGATAGGGATTTTTTTTTTCTTGCTTTTTTCCTTTATTTTATTTTTTGGTGTTTGACGTTGATATAACTTCATTGATTTCAATTATGTATGTTATTTTCTCCCTACTCCATCTGGCAGAACTGAACTGTAAAATTGAAACCAGAAGGTTGCAAATCTCAGTTAGTTCATGAAACTTAATTGTCAGTGTTAGCGTTGTGACCAACCATTGTTATATGTGTTTTGTTATGGAGCCTCAAGAAGGCTTCAAAAACTTTGGCACAGCCCTTAGTCACAGTCAATCAATTATTCCACTTTGCAGGTGCTTGATTTTTCTAGCATACAGCAATTGCACAGCGGGTTTGGAAGATGAGCAAACATGTCCATGAATATTTGGTACTTTATTTTTCTTTTCCTGTCACAGGCACATCTGTTAGATAGGAGCTTTGTGATATGCCTCTCAAAGATTGCTAAAATACATTTTGAACTGTGTGTTTAAAAAATATTTTGTCACACATGACTTATGGAGAAATCATTAGCAGGTAACAAGCATTCTTTTAGTTTTACACAGTGAACTTATTCTAATGATATTCTATCAAATTAATGACCTGAAACACCAAAACTTATATTTTAAATGTATAAGAAAATTGGTTTGATGTTTACAACATTCTGAAGACCTTTTCTGATTTAAAAGTACTATTTTAAGTGGCAACAAAGATAAATAAATTTTGGAAGAAAGTAGGTAATCAAACTATTTGTTTCAAATCAGGACGTTTAACTTCATTGCTAGATGAACACTGGCCAGGTGAATTACGTCAAGCTGTACAATACCTCTGCATTTGCATGTTAATCTTAAATCATTGACTCATAATTTTAATAAGATTGATAAGTAATGTTCTTTTCGCCTCTTCGTAAGAGTGGAAATCAGGGGGTTCTGTCATAGCTTTGCAGGAAAAACTATAGCTTTCTTCATGTATGATTCACAGAGAAAATGACTTTCTATGAGGTAAATTTTTGGTGAATGAATAAATAAAAGAGTGCATCTCTTTGACATTTTTGTACCTAACTCTTGAGAATGTGAAAACTGGATCTTTTTTCCATTGGTAGCTTGTGGAACAGGTGGTTCTGTCTTGCCTCCAACTAGCATCATGAAGTTTGTGGCTACACATAGTGATCTGGGCTCTCAGGAAAACAAAGTTCTCTCCTTGAATTCCTTCTGAGTCAGAAGACCCTAGAAATTTTTCCTTTTATTACAGTGCCCAGAGCTCTAAAATCAAACTTGTTTAACAGGTAAAAGCAATTTCATGCAGAAGCAGAATAGCATGGTTGTTCAAAGCACAGATATAAAATTAAACTACTGGTGTTAGAAACCAGCTCTGCCACTTCATGGATGTGTGGTCTTGGGAACATTTCTTAATATTTAATTGCTTTACTCTCATCATCTTAAACAGAGGTACTGACACTATTTTTCCCACAGCTCTGAAGAGAAAATTAAATGGCCACTAGGCACTAGATATTCTGGAACAGTATCTAGAAGAAAGAAAGACTGTGTTTCTAACATAATGATTGCTGTTAGACTGACTTGGGCGTCACTTTTAAATTTGTCTGCCATGTTCAACTTCTGCTTAGATTTTAGTTCATGTTCTCCAACTTTCTGAGAGCCATCCTCTTATGATCCTGCCCAAAGGGAACCTTGTATTGGGTCTGACTATCCAGACAAATTGTTTTCCTCACCCCAAATCTGTAATTGAGTTCCAGCCATTCTAGTCAGTTACTGTCGAATACTTCAAAAGGAAAGCGATGGAAAGTTGGGCCTAGAGCAACCATGTTTGAGGAATGGCTAAGTCAAGGGAGGAAAGCTAAGTTGCAAAACGTAAGAGTAAATATAGGGGAAGAAGAGACTGAGGGAGACACAGGGCTTGAACTGTTTCTTAACATGCCCAGGATCTCTGGTGGTTCACCTGAAGTTCCTACATATGTTCCCTAAAATAGTGCCGTGCTCTTAAAGTCTTTTTTTGTCAGCTTAAGTCAGTTTTGTTGCTTTTAACCAGTTGCTCTCTGTGACACCATTCTAGACAAATATTTATGCAAAAATGAATAACAATTCAAGTCTATGACATTTCTCATTTCTTTTTTCATTTCAGTTTTGTGGCGAGCAAGTTCATATTAGTGATGGTTCACTGCATGTTTTTTTCATTATATACCAACCTTACCATTTTTATTGTGATGTTACACAATGGTTATTTTTATAACACATATATTTATTAAGTGAATTTAAATCATTCCAGAAATATCATTCTGACTGAGCCGCAGCTACTCACTTATCAGTATGTGAAGCATTGAAAAAAATCTGATGAAAGGAATTAATGTTTATTGAATGCTTTCTATTTTGGGGACAATGTTCTATGTGCTCTGTTTATATTGTCTTATTTTATTTTCACAGCGATTCTGTCTGGTAGATATTATTAATAGAGGGTGAATCTGAAGTCCAGAGAGGGTAAATAATTGGCCTAAAGTCAGATAGCTAAAATGTGTGAGGCTAGATCTATCTGACACTATTCTTATTTAAATACACCTTGCAATTAATCAATCAATCATTCAGCAATATTTACTGAACACTTGCTATATACCAAGAAGGGTGTTGCTATGAGGAATTGGACTGGTAAGGTCCAGTAAACTGTAAATTATGTTAAGAATTTTATCCAAATGTTGTCAGTCTCTTAATAGGAAAGAGAGAATATAGTTTTTTTCTTTTTTTGTGCAAAACTATTAAGGTCTAAATAACATAGGAATGTCTAATGGCAATTCTAAATATGTATAATGGGAGGTGCATAAGAGTAATACTTAATGGTCAATTTTAAGATCATGAACAATTTTTAGAATTGTAGCTTAATAAATTCAGTCTAGCACTCAGGTTTTGCAACTTTCAGGTTTCAGAAAGTCTCTGTGCTTAGGTAGCAAAAGCTAAGCTGCCTGGCCAACTGAACTTATTGATAATGGTGACAGATTCTGGAGCCTTATAGTTTAATCAATAAGAAGTTGACTTGTTTGTTTACCAACCAAATAAAAATAAGATTAAAATGAAATAGTTCACATAGCTTTTAGAGTATATTTATAATATTAAGAATATGAAGTTGCCGCTTTCTCCTTAAAGTGCCTCTTTCTGAATTACATCCAATTAATTATTCACTTTAGATGGTCACTACCTTCTCTGACTGACAGTTCTTTGGTTAGATACATCCATTAATGCAAGTAGTCCTTCCTTCCAGTAATTTCCCTAATAACCTAATTTAGAGTCATAATTGTATGTAATTGAAATGGCTTATATTGCCTTGGGGTATTATTTCAAAAATAAGCATTCTTGCGTATGATGACACACACATGCAAACACACCAGCAGTACGCACACACACACATGCACACTTGCGATGACCTTTGCTTAGTGATGGAACAGTGCATTTTTCTCTCCACATCCCAGTCAAATAGTTCTGAATTCTACCCCTAGGACTTTACAAAACTGTACACACTTGTTTTATGGAATACTTCTATACAGAACTATTATTCAAAACACAAAATTTATACAACGAATTACATTTCTAATTTCTTGAGATATTATGGCAAAAGCATCATTTTTTGCTTCAGCTAATGTCAGTAAAAACTGGAGCAACCAAAAATTTACAACTTGTGGTTTTCAAGGAAAATTGACATTGAGAGTAGTCCAGAAAATGCAACCAGGCAGAAATTACTTGTGGAGTGAGTGTTCAAACAGGAGGAGTCATAAAATCAGCTTTAAATTCACCCTGGGGAATACTTAACTCTCTTTCATCTGAGTGTCAAATGAGCCCTCAGTGATTAAAGTAGAAAATCAACAGTGATCCCTTTTAGCCATGTAATATACAAGTAATTAACATTATACTTCAGTTTAACACTAATGCCTGAAATTCAGGTTATGGAAGCCACTAAATGCTGGAGGATCAAAGTTTGATTTTCAGTTTAATTATATTTGAGCCTGGTAGCCCAAGCACTGGTAATTGATTTGAAAGCCAAGTCCATCACAAAGGCAGCATACCAGACAACTCTTAAAGTGTGCAGTCTTGGAAAACAGGTTTCCTTAACTTTATTTAGCAATGCAATTTCTATCCTTCCATCAGACAGAATAAAAGAGCTGCGCTTCCATCACTAACTTTTTGCTTGCCCTGGCCAACTCTCACCAAACACTCAGCAAGATAAGTTTGGTCTCTTGGAGACACCTTTGTATGTTACAGATCATGGAATTTATTATGCATGCCAGGAGAGGAGATTGTATCACATTCTCAGTTTCTATGAATCTTCAGAGGTGCTTGTCCTTTTGGCTACTAGACCAGGTTAGGAATCCAGATTCTCCTTGCTTCTTTAGCCTCACCAATTCTATTTCGTCTTCTGAAATTAGGCTTTGCCACATAAAAACCATATTATTGGAGATGAGTAATATAAAGTAATCTCATATAAATGATTAATCCAATAGGACATGCTCATACAAATCATATATGGTAGTTCCTCTTATTTGTAGGGAATATGTGCCAAAACCTCCAGTGGATGCCTAAAACCACCGACAGTACCAAAATCTATGGGTGTTGTGCTTTTTCCCTTACATACTTACCTATGATAAAGTTTAATTTGTAAATTAGGCACAGTAAGACATTGGCGAGAATAACAAAGAATGAAATAGAACAATTCACCGTCATAAAAGTTATGTGACTGTAATCTCTCTCTCTCTCTCTCTCTCTCTCTCTCTCTCTCTCCCCTCTCTCTCACTGTGTCTCTTTTAAAATATCGTGTTGTACAGGACTCACCTATTTTTAGGTCCCGGTTGACCGCGAATAACTGGAAACACAGAAAGTGAAACCATGGATATGGAGGGGTCTACTGTAACACTTTGCATTGCTTGTATGTTTCATAGTCATCACCAAATAATGCAATTCATTTAAATTGTCATTTTTCTCTAATGAGCTGCACAATTTTACATATGCTGTTGAATTTATGTTTGCCAGTGCTTTGTAAGGAAGTGGAATTTATTTTACGATAAGGAATGGGCTTATATTTCAACTGTGGGTTTACACATCGGTCATCAAAACTGTACCTTAATTTGCAGCTTGACATTCTCTCCTAGTAACAATTCAGTGTATGTTAGACTCAATCAATTAAACTGCAATTTCTACTTATTTTCATCATCTTGAATATGACTGTTCTGTGTAGAATAATTAATAAAGAATCAAACTTGGAAAATAGGTAACAATCTGCCTTTGAGATTCTGCAATTCTATGGCATATTCAGAAATTGAAAAGGTACATTGTTAACGAGAATTTGAAAAGCTGTTATTTTTTTCAAAGTAGATGAGAAAATGTGCATTGATCAATTTTGTGTATTTCCATGCAGAGGCAAGAAATGAAGACAGCAGTAATGGTTTCCTACTGAACCATTTCGCATTTCCATGTGTTAGAAATTTCTTAAGCAAATCAACATGTTTTTGCTCCTCTGTAACTGCCATAATTCTTGGCTAACCATCCTGTGAATGGGTCAGTGCATTAGCTCTGTAACTTCAATTAGCTCTACTACTATCAGGCTCTGAGAAATCTACTGTAACACAGCTCTAACCATTAGATTAAAAATGGCTGTAAATATTAAGTGTTGTTGTAAAAGGAGTCAACTTTAGAATATATCATCTGAACTTCAAAGCTTCATTACAGTTTAAATATTTAATGTTGAAATTGCCTGCAAATGCCAGAACTACCATATTCAGCGTTTCTTCTTGTATGTGTGTAAGCTTTGCTCTGACATAAGAAAAGAAAAAGACCATATGTTTCAGAATGTGGAGAACATGCAATATGGAAAACTAGATAACTTGACATTTCTTTTGAAAAAAAAATGCTGAGTAAAATATCACTATCTTCCTTGTCAATACTTTGCTGAGTTTGGAGTCAAAAACATAGGGAGTATCTGAAACTCAGGGTTATAACAAGGGTTCACTCTGGCTGTTAAGAGGCAGATAGGGATTGCTAGACTTAGTAATTGAGGAGGTTGGGCTTAATGTCCACATGAATAGCAGAGATAAAGTCTCTGTTCCATTCAAGGTGGTAAGTTGTAACTGATATCTGCAAACATAATTTCAGGACCTTCAAAAGACCACCATCGGTTACATGTGGACCAATAAAACTTTTGCCTCTTCAAGGGAGAAGTGATATTGAGTCATCTGCCTTGAGGCAGAATCAATTCCAATGGTAATCTTTTAAATTCCACATCCAAGGAAGTACCTGAGATCTCTAAATTGAACATTTTAGAGACAGGGATACTATTACTCCATAAAAACCTGCTAAAATATGTCATAGATGTTTTATAAGTCACTGTATTCTTGTTGACCTTGAGGACTCTATGTTTGAGAATGTCTAGCAGTCAGAAAGAAATATAGAACTCAATTTATAGATGTAAAGGGAAAGAGTTAAGGGTCATATAAGACAAAATTGAAGTGCGAAGTGAATAAAATTTACCATAAGAGAGGGTAAAAAGGAAGGAAAGGAGAAAGGGTCAAAGGGGAGATAAGGAGGAAAGTAAGAAGAAAGGAGAGAAAAAGAGAAAGGAGAATTTGATGGATGTTAAGAAACCAGAGCAGATAAAGGCAATAGGCAGATAAAAATATAATAAGCAAAGATGAGTGTTCAAGAGGTCTCAGGAGAAAGAATTTTGCTAAAAACAGAAGGCATAGTGGTCAATTTCAAATGTTGCAAAGAAATACAGTGAAATAAAGATAGTTGAACTAAACATAAACAATTTATTTGCAGACACTTATTGAGTACCTACAAGGTATCAAGTCCCACAGGAAGGGTGTGTAGGAAGAGGGGACTCATTCCCAGCTCGCAGTCCAGTGAGACAGACAAAAACAGATCACTGGTAAAGTCTGAAAAGCATAGCTGCATAGGATACAATTGGAGAAGCCCTTCCCCAATCTGAAGTTGTTTCTGAAAGAAGAGTAAGAGATGGTCAAACCAAGATAAGTGGAAAACATTCCAGAGATCAAAGACAGAGAGGCATGGAACAACATTACCTGAGCTGTTACAAAAGTGTGCAATAGGAGAAGAGTAGACAGTGGAAATTGACAGCTGCATTTTCAATTGTAACCTTTGCAGGTGAGTTCCTGTAGAAAAACAAAGTGGCCTGAAACAGGGCCCTTTCCTACCCTACTTTGCCCCAAGGCCCCATTATCAATATAAAAGCATTGTCTGATGATATCTTTCAGACGGTTCAAGCAAGAGCATTTTCAGTCTATTGAAAATACTGAGAGAAAAACCCTTAGCATAACAGCAGTAGATGTATTTTAAAAACGAGGGGGAGAAGAAGGGTACAAAGTCATAGTAGTACAATTAATTATCTCAGAAGGGAAGTGTATTTGTTCATAAGTATTAAAGGGCAAAGAAAAACATAAAACACTGTAAATCACAACCATCATTGGAAGATAGACATATATATGGGTATATACATATCACACACACACACACACACACACACACACACACACACACACACACACACACACATATGTAGAAAGAAAGAGAGAGAGAGAGAGAGAAACAGTGACAGAGACAGAGAGAACTCAACACATTCTCATTAAAGCACACCTCCATTGAAATCCAGTTGATGACTGAAGTTACATATTTACAAATCTATAAGAAGGGTGAAGTGGTATATTTTAATTGTGTCATCACATACAATTTATATGAATTTACTTTTTATTTTATAAATGAAACAAATAATACAATATTAAAATAATTTGAAGCTTTCTGGCATGTCCCCCTGTTCATTTTTATCCACGTTTCTCAAAGGAAGATTTATATCTAAATCTTTTTTTTTAAGTGAGAAAGCAGGATTTATTGAGAGAACAGGAAAGTTCCCACAGTGGGAGGGGACCCGAAGGGGTTGCCTCTATATCTAAATCTTAATATTTCTCATTGGATTCTGCAAAAGAAACCACTTTGATTTACATAGTGATAGTTATCTTTCGATATAACATACTATTATATTTATAATTACTCAGATTTTACAATTATAGCGACAAATAAGTTAAACTAATATTTAGGGTATTTACAACCACTTATTGTCTTAATTTCATGAAAACTATTTTTTAATATAAATTATGAGACTGTATTTTACTTGGATAGTAAAAATTTTTAAGTAAGAATGTCGTTAATAGATTCCCTAACAACTAAAAATATTATTCAGGGACTGTCTCAAAAACTAAGCTGATAAGTCAATTAGACTCATTCAAGCTCATAGGCTAACAAATCGGGTGGTAAATTATTGACTCACAGTATTACCAAAAATTTGCCCAAAGCTTAGCTTTATTCATGCATGCATTCACTCAATCATGTATTAACCTAACATTTAAATAGTTTCCATGTAAAAGCACTATGCTGACTGCTGGGAAAGCTACTCACATTTTCTCATATGTGTTAAGTTTTTTTCATGGCTGTTATACTTCTGCATCTAATATTCTTCCTAAAATGACTTTCTCCTTTTGACTGTGTAGTGAATTCCTACCGAGTTTTTGAAGCCTTCTCTGCCTCCTTCCTCTCTCTTGCAGCCAGAGGGATTCAATTTCTTCTTTATGCTTCTGTACAACTCTGATATATACCTCTATTACAGCACTTCTTACACTGGGCTATAATTGTGATGGTGGTTGCTGCTGTCACTATTGTTCTTATGTTTCTATGACCTTATTCCTGACTAGACTTTTAATTCCTTCATGGTAGGATATGTATCTAATTAATCTTCAGCTTCCTAGCATTTACATAGTAAGTGAATGAATACATCAATAAATAATAGTAGTCTATTATTACAGGATCATGTCTTGAAATTGTGTAAAATGTTACCTTTTTAATAAATTTTATTAGTTTTTTGATAACAATTCTCAGTACTACCAGATTTCCCTTTTCTTTGTCTTTCTTTTATTTAATCAAGTTTCACCGTCCTATGAGGAAGCTTGCAATTGACTGAATCTGGGTGATATTTCCACCATAGATGCCAAGGTGAAGGGAGAAAAAGTTTCTGATATTTTTGGCCTCCAAAGATACAAGATTCAGCCAAGGTTCACATCATAGGGGATTTCCTCCACAGAGAAAGAGGTCTAGGTTGCCAGCCAGGACAAATAACGATTAATAGTTACCATAGAATATTACTATTGTTTTCTTAATCACACGTTTACTTAGAAATATTTTAAGAATCGATGTCTTAAAAGGCACTTGAACTTCTTTCCCCCAGCTCTTAGAGCAGTTTGCTAAGATCAGACTTTTTGTTTACATGAACTGATTTTGGTAATAATTATCATAAAAATAATGATAGCATGTATTGAACACTTACAGTGTTAGTATACTTAGAATGCACTGCATTTCACTCTAAGGGAATTTTATTTCTTAATGAATTAAATCCCCACCATTCACCCCTCCCTGTTTCTCTACATACTTGCTGACATTTTTGACTGTCAGGTTTTATTTTTTTATTTGCAACCTGAAAGGCATGTCATTTTGGTTTTAATTGCATTTTCTTGATTATTGGGGGAACTGAACACTTTTTTTAAAATTAATGTTTTACTTTTGTAGATTTAGGGATACAAGTGCAGTTGTGTTACATGACTGTACTGTTTAGTGGTGAAGCATGGGCTTTCAGTGTACCCATCACCCAAATAGTGTCTATTACACCCAGTGGGTAGTATTTTATCCCTCACCCCCAAACTCTCCCACCTTTAAAAATGATTATTTTATTATAGAGATGTGGGGTACAAGTGAGGGTTAACTACACAAGTAGGCTGCATGGAGGTGAAGTTTGGGACTCCAACTGTCCCTCATTTCCGCCGGTTTAGGACTAAGTACACTTTGTGTTGTTGCATAGCCCCCCAACACCCTCACCCTGGCAGTGCTCAGCAACTGCCACTCTTCCCTTTTGCTGATGTGGCTAGTATTCGAGGCCCACTTATTAGTGAGACATGCAGTATTCAGTTCTTTGTTTCTGTAATAGATTACTAAGTATGATGGTCTCCAAAGTATGATGGTCTCTAGCTCCATTCCGTTTGCTGCAAAGTCTGTGATTTTGTTCTTCTTTATGACTACATAGTACTCCATCATCGTGTATGTACCACATTTTCTTTATCCAGTCCACTTTTGATGGGCGATGGTGTACAAGTGCAGTTGTGTGACTTTTTTGGGTAGTGGTGAAGTGTGGGCTTTCAGTGTACCCCTCACCCAAATGGTGTATACTATACCCAGTAGGTAGTATTTTATCCCTCACCCTCCAACTCTCCCACATTTGGAATTTCTGATGTCTATTTCACTCTGTATGTTGTTGTGTATCCATTGTTTAGCTCTCACTTAAAAGCAAGAATGCTGTTGTTCGTTTGTTTTAACTTTGTTTCTGAGTCTTTATACTAAGGACTAAGGGCCTCCAGTTCCATCCATGTTGCAGCAAAAAAAAAACAAACATGATTTCATTATTTTTTGTGAGTAAGTAATATTCTATGCTACACATATGCCACATTTTTTTTGTCCAGTTATTTGTTGGTGGACCCTTAGGTTGATCTCATGACTTGGCTATTGTGAATAGTCCTGCAAAAAACATATGAATGCAGGGGTCATATTGATAAAAATGATTTATTTCCCTTTAGGTAGATACTCAGTTAGTGTCGCATTCTCTGTGGGGCCTCCAGAATGTTAGGTCAGGCCTGCTGGGAGTGTGGGTGTCTGGTGTGTGATCTGGTGTCACAAGAAAGATGCAGAAAATTCCACAGATGTTAGACTAGAAAATACAGTTTATTTAGAAAGTAAATTAGTAAGAGAAAGAGAAAGAGGAGATTCATCTCCCCAAGGTAGGGAGGAGGCCAAAGCCAGGAAACATAGCGCAGCCACAGCTCAGAAAGCACATGGCCACAGCATGGCTTAGCAAGGCAATGGTGGCAGTGGCCTGGCAATAACTACAATGGCCTGGCAATGGCAACTGGTTTACTCATGGTTGAATCTTTTTATCCCTTGGTCAGTAAGGTGGTTGGGTGGTGATCGGCTCCAAATCACCAAGAAGGGGAAGGTAAGAGCAGGTACTGATTTCAGGAGATGGACAGCAGGATATGGGTGGGTTAGTCAAATGATTGCCATGGTGGAGGGTTAGATGGGAGGAGACAAGGGGAGGCATTTCTCCTGCAAAAGACCCGTCAGATGTTTCCAATCCACAAGTTCAATGGCAAAAAGGTAGTCTTACTATCATTTCTGTGATGGGCTTTAGCCCGTCAAGGGGCCTGAAAGTTTTTTAGAGATTATTATGCTTATCCATGAATTGAAAGGTTGAGCTGTCCTTGTCCTGCATAGAGGTTGTACTAATTTACGTTTCTACCCACAATGTATAATCTTGCTCTTTTCTCTGCATCTTCGCCAATAGCTGTTGTTTTTTGACTTTTTAATAATAACTATTTTTGACTGCTGTGAGATGGTATCTCACTGTGGTTTTAATTTGCATTTCTCTGATGATTAGTGATGGTTGAATATTTTTTCATGTTTGTTGACTGCTTCATATTCTTCTGTGAAATGTTTCACCATGTCTCTATAGTGTTATTTAATCTTTTTCTCCTAGAATAAAGGAATTCTTTATATATTCTAGAAAATAATCCATTTTTGATTATAGGAGATGCAAGTGTCTTCTGACACAACTTTATCTCAATTTCATAGTGTCTACTAATAAATAATACTTAATTTTATTCTTTCATTTATTTTATTGGACAATAGGCATGCCATTTATGTTATCTAGCTTTATCTCAAAAAACATTCAAAGGTATATAATGAAAATTCTTCCACCAGGTCTATCACCCCAGGCCCCCACTTAGTCACAGCTTTCTGCTACTTCATTCCCCAAAGTACAACTATTATGAATTTTTATATCACCATGAGAGCTATTTTAAGGCATGCCAAAGAAAATACATATATAGCCGGGTTCCGTGGCTCAGCCTGTAATCCCGTGCCTTTGGGAGGCTGAGGTGAGTGCATTGCCTGAGCCCGCGGGTTCGAGACCCACATGGGCAGCGAGACCTCATCTCTACAATAAATTTTTAAAAATCAGCTGGGCATGGTAGCCCATGCCTGTAATTCTGGCTACTCGGAAGGCTGAGGCGGCAGGATCGCCGGAGCCCAGCAGGTCGAGGCTGCGGTGGCCGGGAGCGGCCACTGCACTCCAGTCTGGGCGACAGAGTGAGACTCCAACTCAAAAAAAAAAAAGAAAATACAGATATATTTCTCACTTTCTTCCCTTTTACACAAGTGGTAACATAATGTTTCACATGGCTATGTCCCTTTCCTTTTTCATTGGCAGGTATATTTTAAATATATTTCTATACTTGTACATAAAGTGCCTCTCATTCTTTCTTACAGTTGTACATTATTTCACTTTATGAGTGTAATGTATTTAATTAACCAGTCTTTTACTGATGTAAATTTATTAAAGTGGTTTGCAATTGTTTGAGGTGTAGTGCAAGTGTTAAAATAGTGGATACTGGAACCCTAGCACCTGGTTGTTAATTCTAACCAACCATTTGCTAAATTAATCTAATATAATTCGTTAACTAATTGTTAATTCTCATCAACCATTTGCTAAATTAATCTAATACAATTAGTTAACTATTCTGTGCTTCAGCTTTCTTATTTGTTTTTTGTTTGTTTGTTTTTTTTTTGAGTTGAAGTCTCATTCTGTCGCCCAGACTGGAGTGTGACGCTCCTGGCCACCGCAGCCTCGACCTCCTGGGCTCCAGCGATCCTTCCGCCTCAGCCTTCCAAGTAGCCGGAATTGCAGACATGCGCTACTATGCCTGGCTAATTTTTTGATTTATTGTAGAGATGAGGTCTCACCAAGTTGCCCAGGTGGGTCTTGAACCGGCGGGCTCAGGCAATCCACTCACCTCAGCCTCCCAAAGCGCGGGATTACAGGCTGAGCCACCGAGCCTGGCAGTTTTCTTATTTGTAAAATGTAGTCATAGCACCTACCTGATATAAAAGTTACTAGAAGTGAATGAGTTAATACCTGCCAAATGCTTAGAGAATGGGACTATTATATGGCAAGTACCAAACACTTGTTACTTTCCTTATAGACATTGTCCCAATGCCTAATCTTGTACATATTTCGTTGTGGGAAAATATTCTAGAAGGTAAGTTAAATTGTCTAGTCATAAGTACATTAATATTGATTTGTAATTCTATTTAAGAAATTATTCTCCATATAGTCATACCAATCCTCTCTTCTACATGAAATGTATGAGTGCATTTTTTTTTACAGCCTTACTCACAGGCTGTTTTGCATTTTTGTCAATATTATAAGTGAATATTTTAATCAGAATTAAATTTTAATTTGCAGTCTCCTTATTTTGCCTATGATTATATTTTAATTGTTTAACATTAATTCATTTTCTGTAAAATATCTGTTAATATTATTTATCAATTTGTATTCTACAGCTTTTTTTTTTTAAAAAGTGTAGAATTCACTCTATTTTAGAAATAATATTTTTTCTGTGATATGATCTGTAAATATCTTTTCAAATGTGTTATTTGTCTCTTGACTTTTTAGCAATGATTTTCTTTACTTTTTAAAAAAAATTATTATTTAGGTATTAAAGTAAACCAATGTCTTTTCTTAGAACTCTTAAGTTTTGCATCATAATTAGAAAAGTATTTTCATTCAGAGGTCATATAACAATTTTTTTTAAGTTGTCTTTGAATATTTTAGGGTTAATAAACCAATATTAACATTTTAAAGTCCTATTTATCAAAGTATCATTCACATATAGTTAAATTCTCCCTGTTGAGTGTTCAGTTTTGAGAATTTTTTCAAGCAAAAGATTGTATTACAATCAATTCCCTTTACCAACCCCCAGCCCTTGGCAATTCCTGATCTCTTTTCTGTGCTTACCATTATGTCTTTTCCAGAATGTCATGTAAATGGAATCATACGGTCTAATAGTCTTGTGAATCTGGCTTTTTCATTTAGCAGAATTCTTTTGAGATTTATGTATGCTAAAACATATAGCAATAATTTGTCTCTTTCGTTTTTGTGTAGTGTTTCATAGTATGGCCACACTACAATTTGTTTATCTACTCACCAATTGAAAAGCATTTTGTTTTTTTACAGTTTGGGGTGAATATAAATAAAGTCAATATAGAAATTCATGTTTTTTGTGTGGACACATGTTTTCATTTTTCTAGAGAATGAGAATGTAATATCTGGGTCCCATGGTAAGTGTGTGTTTATCTTTATAAGAGACTGCCAAACTGTTTTCTGAAATAGCTGTATCATTTTGCATTTCCATATTAATGTATCACATATACACATTTTTATCTGAAATTAATTTACTTCGGTCTACGGATGAGATGTGAATCCAACTTTTGTATTCCAGATGGTTATCCAGTTGTCCTATCACAATTTATTGATATACATCTGTTGCCTACTGAATTGAAATGCCATCTTTATCATATTCTAAAGCTGTACATCTATTTGCCTCTATTTTTGACTTCTAATTTTGCTCCATTGATTGCTCGATATGCTGGATGCAAAATGATTCATATTGCAGTATCATACTTTTCAAACTATTAAGGCCTTATATTTTAAAATATAGAAAGGATAGTTATTTATCGTGAATCTTCTCTTTAATTTTTTGTTTTTTATTTTTTCATATCAATTTTAGAATTACTTTATCAAGTTACAAAGAATTGTCTTTGAAGAAAGTTTTTGTCTGTATGAATTTTAACCTATCTATCTAGGATTATCCTTTGCCTTTATATTGGCTCAGGTCTTCATGTATGTGTGTGACCTCATGTCAGTTGTCCAGACCTTCAGGACCTGACACATCCTTCTTTTTTGACCTATTCATCCTTCTGTTACTGGAATGTTCCAGGCTGTTTCAGTTTCAGAAAGGCTATAAATGCTCTTTCTTCTAACTCTAATCCTTTTTCTTCATATGGGTAATTACTTTTCATCATTTAATATTGTGATCCCATGATACCTTGTCAAAGTGTTTTTTCTTCACTATACTTGGGTAGCACCATCTCGTCCTTAGTGATTCACTTTCAGATTATTACAACTTATTTTCTGTAGGATGCCTATCACTGTCAGAGTCATACCATTCACTTCTTCACTTGTATATTTCTAGCTTTCCTAATCAATTTAAACCACCACAAGGGCAGATGATTTAACTTCTGGGATCCTGCAGGTCACCAGTGTTAGAAACAGTGCCTGGCACTTGGTAGACATGCAGCACATATTAGGTGAATGAATACATGGCTTTCTCAACTCCAACAACTGTCTCCACACTCTTCCTACTGCTACTTATAAAAAACAGTTGGGTGTATTTTCTAGTTGAAAGTATTTGTCTGCCTAAAAAATTAGTGAAGTAATAACCTGTAACTTTTCTAATTGAGCACCAGAATCACGGGTCAGAGGAGTGAGATACCCTCTACCTCCCAGCTCTCTTCCTTCCAGCTTTCATGCTCATCTTTGGCTGTGCTGATATGACTGGCGGGACCACCATCTGTGACTCTTTGAAGCATCACAGTAAAAGTACTGGAGCAGAATATGTACTCAAAAACAGCAGAACAAAAGTCATAATTTGCTCTCTGTAGCTCAGAACTTTACAGTCAGAAACAACCAATCAGAACATTACCTGGAACGGGGGTTTCCATACCTGGCTGATGGTATGACCCCTCAAATTTTTTGAAAATTATAGCCAGTCCTACTGAATCAGAAATATTAAAACAAACAAATAAAATTCATCAATATAACTCTGTGGGATTCAGATACACTTCAACATTGGGGAACCACTTCTGGGTTGGGATAAGTAATTGAATAAGAGTCTTAGAAGCTGTGTGTGGTCAGTGTGAACTGCTGCAGTTACTACATATAGTAGCTCATGTAGTTAAGATTTTTATGGAAATGTTATATTGATAAACACTAAGCTAAAATTCTAACTCTATTTCATGCTCTACATTGATGAGAAACTTCCATAAAGTGTTATTCTACAACATGATGAAATGTAAAATGTATTCTGCTACTTACCTAACCTGCCTGCTCTAGGACCAGAGTACCTTACAGCTTAATACAATATCTAAAATTGTGCTCTAGTTAGAAACGCAGATTGCTGTTTTGCTTTATAATAAAAATATTGAGTCAGAATCTCTGAATATGGATCCCATGAATTTGAATTTTTAAAACGTTTTGAATGATCCATTTTTCACACTCCTATTTCAGAGTCATGCAAGCATAGAACACCTTTTGGAGTCAGACTAGTTGAGTTCAAATGATTCTACCAGTGGGAAAGTTATCTGTTTTCATTCTCTGTTTCCTCACCTATAAAATGGGAAACCAACAGTACCTACCTCAAAGGACTGTTGTGGAAGTTAAAGGAGGTTATCAGTCTAAAGAATTCAACATAGTGCCTGAAAAGAGAAATGGCTCAGTAAATATTTGATCTTACTTTTGCTGACCACTCACTTTACTGGTTTGTCAACACCTGAAATTTTTCATTTATTCTATGGCAGTATCTCAAGTAGTGGTTGGTTCTCAAAACTTGGTCCCTGGACCAGTTCAGCAATATCAGGTGGAAACTTTTGGAAATGGAAAATATTGAATTTCACCCAAATATAATGAGTCAGGAACTTTAATAGTGGGACCCAGGAATTTATCTTCAACAAGCCCCCTAGATAATTTCGATGCATACTTAAAACATTTTTAAGATTCATTAACGTAAGGGGGTTAATTAATAAAAGAATTAATTAAATCCTATAATCATACTATGAAAAAAACATTACAGTTTACTAAAAAGTTAGTTTAGTAAACTTTCTTACACATAAGTACTCATCAACCTCCCCCCTGCCACATACATATTCATTTCAAATGATGCAGGTTGTGTGTCTCTAACAAAGGCTAAATTATTCTCAGACCCATGTTTACTTTGGTTTTACTTAGTGATTTTACTATCAATACCCCAATTCCATGGCGTCTGTTGTGGCTCTTCTGTATTTCACATTCTTCCCTATTTTACAGTAGTGTTTCCTGGAATAATTACTTTTCTGTATCAGATTTCAGCCTAGAAATAGACTGAGAGTAGCCATTAAAGATGTGACACAAACTCAATGCAGTTTGCCAACCTTGGGCACGTTACTTAAACCCACAGGAATCTAGGTTTTCCATCATTTAGAAGGAAGAGAAAATACTTACCTTAGAATTTTCCTGTGAAGATTACATGTAATGTATAAATTATCTATCACAGTAACTGGCACATAATGAGGGTTAAAAAGATGATGGCTTATATTCTAATTGCATAGAAAGGTCATTCCTACAGCTGTTGCTATTTATTTTGTATGTAAATCACTGACCAAAATTTATAGTTTGCTATATGTCTGTTCCTATTTCCGCAGAAATTCAGGGAAGAGTCACAATCTTGCCTAATATAAATATAGCAAAAATTATCTATAGGCTCCTTAGTTACTGTCAAATTTCACCTGATTATAAAAGTTTGAAGTTTAAGGTTTAGAAGCTTAGTATTCACCATATGTAGTCCACTAGAGTAAGAAGGAACAAAATACAATCACTTATTATAAGCTAAGTTTGGGGTCGTTACACTCTAATCATGTTGTCAAATATAAATTGAAAGCCCACTCTGGGTATTTATAAGCACTGAATTTGCCTGCAGTCTGACACCATTTTATCATTAGTTAGAATAGAAAGTGACAATCACTTGAGTTTTCTTTTTATGTCTATAGCACAATCTTTATAGCAGTTTCTTCTCTAGGCAGCCAGAAATCAAGTTGAAGAGCCTTTATTAAAATATTCTTTGTGTCTCACTTACTTCAGTTGGAGAAGCTGCAGCACTGTGGACCTGACTCCAGATCTGTGTTCTGATACAAGTTCTATCACTTTCACTATCATCTTGAGCCAACTGCTTCATTTCTCTTGCTCTCAGAGATAATCAGTTTAACTTTCTCACTTATAAAATGACTAGGTACATCTTGGATAGGTCAGTTTTGATATGTCATGAATATCTGCAATTAATACGTGTTTTCTGTCTTATTCTACAAGTCAAAATTGATATTCAGATAGAATTTATAATTGTGCTGGACGTATCTTCTACAGTCTAACTTTTGTTTTGGTCTGCTTGTTTTATCAGCCATAAGAGAGATTGTTAAAATATCTTTTCCCATATGTTGAAGCTACCTTTTGGACTGCATTCAGATTTAAAATTGTTATATCTTCTTGGTGGATTGGTTCCTTTATTATTATGAAATGCCCTTCATTATGTCTAGTATTGCTTTAGGGATGTCTACTCAATATAATATTTGTACAGTTACATATCCATTCTTTTGGTGAGGCGAGCCTGATTTATCTTTCTCAGTCTTCTTATACTCGACCTTTCTTTGACCATTTACTAAAGATACGTGTTTCATAAACGGTATGTAGCTGGGTTTTGTTTTCAGAAATTTTACGGTGCCATGCCTAGAGATGGTTTGCATTGCATTCCTCTTACTTGGGAACTTAGTTTCTTTGTTATTATTTTTACATATGTTTACTTCAAATTGACATGCAAACATCGTGGATAAAAATACATATATCTTTAGTGCACAACATCATTAATTTTCACAAGCTAAATACACCTTTGTAGGTAGATCAAGCATCTAGATGAATAAGAATAATATGCACAAACCCTAAGACTTCTTTATTCTTTCTTTCAGTTCCTATTCTACCAAAGTAATCATCTTAGTGTTTAACATCATAGATTAGTTCTACTATTTTTTATCAGTTCACATTAGAGCTTCTTAATTCTATGGATTTTTAACTTTCATCAGTATTAGAAAGTTTCCTGTCATTCTCTCTTCAAGTCTTGTATCTTCTTCATTTTCTTTCCTTCCTCTTCCCTAACTTCAATTAAAGCATTTTAGATATTTTCACTGTGTCCTTTACCTCTCATCCATTTCTCTCAGTGCTTTTTATTCCTATCTTTTATGGATTTATTGTCCAGTTCATTAATTCTTTCTTCTGGTTTATCTACTCTGCTATCAAAACCATATATTAATTTTTCATATAGGTTGCTATATTTTGTACTTGTAGAACATCCATTTTGTTCTTCCTATTGCTTTTAGATCTCTGATAACATTTCTTACCACGTCATCCATATTTTTGAGCATATTGCTAATAGTAATTTTTAAATTAATATCTGATAACATGGATGTAAACATATTTTGTATATTTTTTCTTACTTTTGGTTTGTGTATGTTCATTCTAGTATCTTATCTCATGGAATGCACTATAAATTGTAATGTACTCCACATGACTTATGAAAAGTTAGAGATAATAATTGTATTCGTCTAAAGAGCATTTAGTTTTGCTTCTGGCAAGCATTTGAACTAAGACTAGATCCCCTTAATGTAATCAGGATTTGATTTGATTTAAACCTGGATTTCAGTCTCTGTGCTAGCTATTCTATTTGCTTACCCACATCTTGAGATCTCATCCTCCATCAGTTCTAATTGACAAACTAGACCCTACATAGAGTCCCTTCTTCTTTGTGAGTCATATACAAAATTTTTGCTTGCTTCCAGGTACATAACATTTTTAGAACCTCTGCCCATTTTCTCAAAGTCTATCACCTCCTGAGAATCAACAAACTCCTCAATGAGAAAAGTGGTGAAAAACGTTGGGTGTATTTCTTTGGGTACTCTTTTTTGCTTCTGGGATTATAATCCTTTACTCCTCTTTTTACCTCTTTGATGCTTTCAGAGAGAATTTTTTAAATTCCAGCTTCTAGTTGTTCTCAAAAGGAGGACTGATCTTCAAAAGTCATTCTTCAATTACTAGAAGCAGAAATCTTCAGGGTTTGTTTCTTCTTTTTTTTGTTGTAAATATATAGTCCTCTTTACATGAACTTTCAGTACAATTAGTGCCAATACATGCTTTGAAATTAGACATTTCCCCCATTGGAGGTCCCCATTATATATTTTGAATATCCACATGGATCTTCTACAAAAAAATGACTGAAATAATTATTTATCCCAAACGTCTTCAATAATAATGCAAAACAAAGTTGCCTGCTTGTGGACCTGAAACTCTAGGGGCAAAAACCTATGAAGAGCCAGATGCAAGCACAACCACTCTTTGATTGACTGATTTAACTTAGTGATCCATAAAATATAAACAGAATCTTTTAATTATGTAGAATAAAAATATAGTAGGAAATGATTTTTCACTTTAAAGGCCTTACAGAAATTGTATTCCATAAAGGCAACTGCTTTTACATAATGCCCCACACTTCGAGAAATAAAAATTGTCTGCATATTTTTCTTTCTATCACTAAAAATAGTCTTATACCTATTTACAAGATGTGTCTTGTGAAACAGCAGAGAAAGTACTTTTATGGTGTTTTCAAATTTTTATGGGGGGGGGACCCTCAGAGATTGACAACCTGGTAAGAGAAAAAATTGTAACGTTCTTTATTTGAAATTAAATAGACTATCTTAGAATCTCTGAAATTGTCAGGAGGTTTTGTGAAAAGACATTCTTATGCAGGCAACTGCAAGTCCATCTGTTGTTTTAATTTGTCTCTCTAATAATTCCCAAGAGTTTCACTTGGTTTGAATATTGGAATAAATAGAAATGAATCTGGTCATTTTCTTTTAATATTAATCCAAAAATTCTGTGTGGTATATGAACTATCACCTACATCCCTTCAAGGTTGTTTGATTTTATTATCCTTCACAATAGTCCGATTAAATGCAAGTATATTCATTTTATCATTTGTACTTGATTTCTTTAGATAATCAAGCTGCAATTTTCTGTGATTTTTGATGTGAGCATCACTGCAATTTGTAGAACTTTTTTCTTTTAAAAGAATGCCACATATTTAAATAATACAGCAGTAAAAAATATTTGTTTATTATAGACGTTGAACCATCCATTTTCTGTTATGTTTTAAAATTTGACAGAAAATCTTTAGTGCATCTAATATTTTTAAAGACTGTTTAGCTGTGTTTCATTACTACCTCTTGTAATTTGAAAAATAATATGCTAAATACATAAAGTTCCTATACATAGATTATATAATGCTGCTCTCATATTGTGGATATTATTAGTAACTTATATACTTAATTTTTCTACAAATACGCTTTTCTCTGCTGAAATTTTTGCAGCACTTTATTAACAATGCTTGTGAATTTAAAACATCAAATATTATTACTTATGTTTAATCAAACACCTGTAATAAGTTCTTTGAATCATAAATCAGTCTCTGGTCTGGTGGTATAATTTTGGAGAACACTAACTGTAAGCCACAACAAATCTACCTTTAATCTTCGGAGCAGTTAAACTAGGATTATTATAGTATATTTCAAAATAACTAAAAGAATGAAATTGGAATGTTCTTAACACATAGATATCATAAATGTTTGAGATGATGGATATCTCAATTGCTCTGATTTGATCATTACACATTATATATTTGTATCAAAATATCAAAAGTACCCCATCAAATGTGTAACTTTTCTGTAGCCATAATAATTAAAAGTAAAAAACTAAAAACACTGAAATAGAATATTTATTTCTCTGCTACTTCCAGGTGTGAAGATCTGTTCTAAATATCTGACAATGAAAAGAAAACCAGGTTAGACGAAATTGAATAGATGACCTTCATTTCCTTTTGGACTTCCTTCTCCTTTGCTCATTCCTTCCACCACTCTTTCCACGCCAACCTCTTTTTCATGCCAGTGTCAAATGAGTGAGTGGAAGAAAATTTACAAGCAGAGGCTACTGTCCAGCTTGTGTGGGTAACAAGAACAAAGTCAGGAGTCATGATGAGGTTTCAAGTCTGTGTCATCAAAGAAGAATATTCAACTTTTGAACTCATCTTTTGCATCTTTGTTGCATCGCCTTCAGTCAAGTTCCAAAACCCACAATTATATGAAGAGGAAACATGAACTAAATGAAATAAGATACATAAAAATTTCAAATTGTTAGCACCAAGAGGTATAAAAAAGGATTCTGAGACCAGGGAAACTGCTTGACTTGAAGAATCAGCTTCTTGTTGTGTATAATATTGGTGACTGCTGACATTGTGGGTATAGGTGTGTTTGTTTTACTTGGTTAAATTAAACAGTTTACTTCCAGTAAATTATAATGAGATGTGGTGTCATATTTTAGGAAACACTGACATGTTCTAAGGCCCAGGAGGCACTGTTAGTGACACTATGTTTGGGGTATAGGAGGGCTGTAATGGGAGGAGTTTTCTAAACAGCCTTGCACCAAAGTCATTCAGCAAAAGCAGAGTAATAATAACTCCTATTGTGCCAATACTAGAACAGAGAAAGTTCAATTAGAAATTAATTAAGTTAACGATATATTGACTGAGGGAAATATTCAGTGTTAATTGGGTGGCATCTTGAATGAACCTGCTATGCAATACAAAAGAACAATTGTTAAAGGACTTCAGCCTAGATTTGTTCTTGCTTTGTCTGAAATTGCCATAATCTCTTCATAGACGATTTAAATGAGGGCTAGTTAAGCAAATTGTGTGCAGGGATGTGCCTGGGCATGTAAACATATGCATGAATTTGGTCTAATTTTCCTCACAGTTACCTTCAATATGGCCATGGCAAATAGTATGATAAACGGTGAGTTGAAAAGGCTACAGAATATTTTATGCTTAGTTAAAAAACCCTGTGAAAGCGAGAAGGAAAAGAAAAGCATGGCAATTGGTATAATACTCTAATTCAAACACGGTATGAGGGTTGTGATAACAAAGTCAGATGGTCAATGTTGGCTAAGGGATATTTAAAAATAATTTAAGTACATACCTTTTAAAATCTATCATACTGTAGTAATGAAAATACAATTTTAACAGCTTTATTGAAATAAAATTTATAATAAAATTCATCTACACTAAGTGTGTACTTTTTAGCTTATTTACAGTATTGTGCAATGATTCCCACAATGAACTTTAAAACACTCCCATCACCAAAAGAAAATAATAGGCTTATTTATTATAAAAAGCTGACTAAGTATTTTATTCAATAAGTTAAAATTTATTAATCTCTATATTATTGAAAAATTAATTTTGAATAAGTATATATATCTCATTAACACAGATCTGTGAAGTGACTAATTTTCAATGATACAATTTTCAACAATTTGTGCTCATTAGGACCTGATAACAGTATTAACAAAGAGAATTCGTTAAAAAAAAAAATTAGCTGGATTTATAAAAGCTGATTTAAAAATGTTCTCTAACCTAAAAATATGACAGTATCTCACTTCAGAGACAATAACGCAGTGAAAAAGCAAGCATATAAGACATATACAAAGAGATAACTCATAATACCAAATAACAAATATGGCAGATGTTTGCTATTTATACATCATTATTGTCAAGAGTTAATAATAATTAAATATTCCACATGACAGGATCTCACATAAAAAAACATTCACTTTGTGCCATATTAGAAAGGAAAAAAATATATACTGATTTCCAGGAGTGAAGCCCCTAAATAAATAATGCAGAGAAACTAAAAGAACATTATAATCAGGGTTTAATAATATAAGCTTAACATTAAAAGTGAGAAGCTCAATATTCCTGGAAAAAAGACTATTTAAAATGGTTGAAAGTACCGTGTAAAAAGGGGTTGGAGGTAGTTTCCTTCCTGGTTACAACTGACTTTAATATTCTAGTATCTAGTCTGTTTTTAGCCTGTTGGAGATGAGAAGATTTAGCACATCACTTTTTAGTAGAAGGCTATGATTGAAGGATTATTTAAATATTAATTTGATGACATATTCTCAAATTTATCAAAGAACAATATTAGTAAATACAAAATTCTGTATATGAGAATCGTGTGAAAGTCTGAAAGATACAGTCTTAATTTAAATGATTGCTGTAAAACAGAAAGAAAAGTATGCAAGAGAGAGAAAAAAATTTTTTTAAAAAAACCTACAAGCTTGGGAGACTAAATAGGTCTGGATGGAAAGGTTGGGGAAAAAATATTGAATGCCTGAAGCAGGGAATAAAAAGTGCCAAGTGTGGATAAAATGTGCTAGGCTTGTGGTTAGCAGTGTTGGGGGAAAGTATATGCCCTCTTCCTTTGATATGAACTCTTCTTCTTCTTTAGTCTTATGTGCATATATTCCCTGAAGACCTTGGAGTTGGTATAGCCAGCTCTAAGGCTTCAAGTTTGGGAGATGAGCAAAAGTACCTAGTAATTTTGCAATAACTTAGGGGAGGGCATAAGAAGAGACACATGGTGTGTTTTCAAATGTTGTGAAAAAAAAATCTTTAAAAGTCCATTTATTTCTCATCTTATATGCTTTCGGGTCAATTCTGTTCTCTAACTATCTAGGTCAACAGAAATAGGTGAATCTGTTTCATTTTGATTTTAAGTCAGTTTCACTCTTGTCTTTTCATGTGCAAGCACAAAAAAGAGCAGTTTATTGATTTTTGGTCAAATAATTCATGCAACATATCATATTTTGTACCACTGCATATAGCACCTCTTTATAAAGCTCTCAGGGCTTTTTGCAGTGGACTCACTGCTTAGGCATACGGCTCAGGCTAGTTCCCTGAACTTCCCTACCAGGCTTTTAAGAATCACCTTTCAAATGAAAAGTACCATGATTTGGAAGGTTTTACTGATGTTGAACTTTATGCACTTCCTGGTTGTAGTTTTTTTTAAAAGCGAGTTTCAAGATTTCAAGTGATCACTTCAATGTTTTTATAGTTGTCTCACATTTAGACTATAGGCCAGCTTTTTTTACTTGCTTCCACATATGTGCAGGTTAACATATCATGAAAATTCATTTATCGATGTAAAAAAAAAATCATAGGCTTTCAGGGCTTTGAGAAAACTTCAAGACAACCTAAATGCATTCATTACCTTCACGTGAGTAATCTGAGATCAGGAAATTCAATGACTTATCCAAGAGAAACAGAATTAGTAACATGAGTCATGGCTATAAAACAAAAATCTCAGCTCTGGTGTCCTTCTACAGTAATCAACTAGACATTTAAATTGTTATGAATAATCATAATTCCCTACTTATGTCTTAGGAGTTTTGGCGCAAAGTAAGACCCTTCCCAGAAAGCCCCAGCCCAACCACATTGCCTTTTCAACTACTCAGAAGGGTGAACAATGCCACAAGTTGATGTAAAACCCTGTCCAGCTCATGAACTGGAGTCAAATCACAGGCCACAGGGTGCTCTCAGCTTGAACTACTCATGCAAATTTTCTTCCAGAGCTGTGAGGAAGCACACTGAGTTCTTTGACACATTTTTTTGCTCTTTGGTTTATCATTACGTGCTCTTCTCTCAATTACAGTGGGGTACTCTTTTTTTTTTTTTGAGTTGGACTTTCACTCTGTCACCCAGACTAGAGTGCAGTGGCCGCTCCCAGCCACCGCAGCCTCGACCTGCTGGGCTCCGGCGATCCTTCCGCCTCAGCCTTCAAAGTAGCCGGAATTACAGGCGCGCGCTACCACGCCCGGCTGATTTTTTAATTTATTGTAGAGATGAGGTCTTGCTGCCCAGGCGGGTCTTGAACCTGTGGGCTCAGGCAATCCACTTACCTCAACCTCCCAAGGCGCGGGATTACAGGCTGAGCCACCGAGCCCAGCCACTTTTTTTTTAATTGGAGTCTCACTCCATTTCCCAGACTAGAGTGCAGTGGTACACTGACGGCCACCCCCGTGTCAACCTGCTGAGCTCTGGAAATCCTTCCACCTTGACCTTCCAAGTAGCCTGAACTACAGACGAGCACTACCATGCCTGGCTAATGTTTTGATTTATTGTAGAGTTGAGATCTCACCCTGTTGCCCAGGTTGGTCTTAAACCCACAGGCTCAGGTAATCCTCTTATCTTAGCCTCCCAAAGTACTGGAATTATAGGCTTGAGCCACCACACCTGGCCACAGGAGGGCTACTATTAACATGTGAGCAGGGAAAAGAGAGATGTTTAATCAGCACTGAATTTATTATATAATTTAAGTTAGAGGAACAAAAAATAGTCCAAGTCAGTTCAGTAAGGCTTGGAGTCCCTGTTATTATAATAATCAGCATTTACTGAGTCTCTACTATTAAGCAGCATCCAACACTGATATAGATACTTTTCACATAGAATTTCATTTAATTCTCACAACACCCTTAAGTCAGTCTCCTAGTTTAGATTTTCCCAGAAGATGACTGGAAGACAAGCATCCAAGTGCAAGCAATTTATGTAAGGTGGATCCTAGGGAACAGTGGCAGGAGTGTAGTAAATGAAATAGAGAATAGAAAGAAGCCAGTACACGATGCCTAATACAGCAAATTATGATGTGGACAACTGGAGCTTAATCTGCTGTATACATGGTCACAACAGCTTCTCTAAATCTAAATCTATTCTTAATTTAACTTGATTTCATCTGTGTATAAATGCTTGTGGCGAAGAAGACCACTCATGTGTTTTGCTCAGACTTGTTCACTGTAGAAATGGCCCTTACCCCAGGGTACACGAATCAGTTATGTTGGTTCATATATCCTTGCATTGGTAAGACAGGTGATGCCTAACCTAGGTTACCAATTAGCAATCATGTGCTTCTTTCCCCTTGGACAAAATCTGGAGTGCTTTGAAGGAAGAAGCACCAGCAAACCTTACCCAAAAGCACAACTAAAAGATCAAATTGTTCCTTAGAATTGGGTTTCAATTTGTAACGCCCATTTGGCTCATTTTCTCAGGTAATGGGTGATACACATGGGATATGACATAGATTTGTGGCAGGTTTTGTGATTTAGTTATGAGTCAGGAGATAGCTAGAAAAAGGTTAGGCAGGCAGACAGGCCCAGTCCTCTGGTAACAATGTAGTGTACTCCCGGCAGGCCTCTCAGGCTCAGCATTTGTAAACAAGCTCTCTGCAAGCCTCTCCAGCTAAAGCTTAAGTCCTCACTGCTGGGATTGAAAAGCAACCAATCAGAACAGCAAAAACTCACAGCTACCCAGTTGGCTTGGACTTAGGGCTATATAAGCACCAGGTTTTTGGTCCCAGATGGGGAACCCCTTCAGGCCCCCTCCCACTGTGGGAGCTTTTCTGTCCTCAATAAATCCTGCTTTCTCACCTTCTGGTTGTTCATTTCCTCATGCTTCCTGGGCATGAGACAAGAACCTTGACCCTAAAGAGCTGCAACCTGAAGAGCTGCAGAAGGTCATTGGAGCTGAAAAGTTATGCACCCCAGAGGCTGGCTTGCCAGTTGACGGAGCCGGTTGAACCAGGAGAGCTGCTGGAAGAAGGCCAGATTCCAAAGACACCTAAGGGACAAGGCTTGCCAGCCCACCGAACCAGCAACACTCTCAGGGCTTGGCTTGCCAGCCCGTTAAAGCCAACACGCTCAGGGCTTGGCTTGCCAGCCTAGTAGTGCTGACACTTCCAGGACTAGGCTTGCCAGCCCCTGGACGACTCTGGAGCTTGACTGGCCCATTGAGCTGACACTCTTGAATCCCAGGCTTACCTGAAAAATCTGCATCAGTTATATAGTACAATACTATTATTAGTTCACCCACAGCTTCCCCCCAATTCAGTTGGGTCCACCCACAGTACTGTTTAAATAATAATATACTGCTGTTTTCTAGGGTTTCCAAGGCAAAATACCACAGACAGGGTGACATTCACAACAGAAATTTATTTTTTGAAGATTCTAGAGGCCTAAAATTCAGATCAGGTGTCAGCAGTGCTGATTTCTTTCGAGGCCTTACTCCTTCCTTCTTGATGTGGTCTCACATGGCCTTTCCTTCTGTGCACATTTATAGGTCTGGTGTCTCTTCCTCTTCTTTTTTTATTTTTTTTTTGAGTTGGAGTCTCACTCTGTCGCCCAGACTGGAGTTCAGTGACCGCTCCCGGCCACCGCAGCCTCGACCTGCTGGGCTCCGGTGATCCTTCTGCCTCAGCCTTCCGAGTAGACGGAATTACAGGCGCGTGCTACCACGCCCGGCTAATTTTTTTTTTTTTTTTTAAATTGTAAAGATGAGGTCTCGCCTGCCCAGGCGGGTCTCGAACCCGCGGGTTCAGACAATCCACTCACCTCAGCCTCCCAAAGGCACAGGGATTACAGGCTGAGCCACCGAGCCCGGCTTCTCTTCCTTTTCTTATATGGACACCCATCCTATTGGATCAGGGCCTTTTCTTTATGACCTCATTTAATCTTAATTAGCTGCTTCAAGACCCTTTCTCTAAATACAATCACTTTGGGGATTACAGCTTCAACATATGAATTTGGGGAAAGCACAATTTGATCTGTAGCTACTACCCTGAATCCCTTATTATTCCGATGAACTTACATAAAAATATTCATTGGGCTTGCTGGTAATATTCACTTAGATAAGCTCTATGATTTCTCTCTGAATTTGGCATACCCCATTACAATGTACATATACATCCCTATTCATAATTAGCCTGTTATGGTGCCACAGTTGAAATCAGCACTTTACAAGGTGAGTATATGAACATTTAGGAAAACAAAAGCAAAAACAGAACTGAATGGAATGCTGAAGTACACCAGGAATACAAATGCTATTAAGCATTCTTAGACATCCATGACTATTTGCCAATGGAGACCAAATTCAAATATAAAAATTAGTTAAGCTCTCGCAGACTAGAGAGGAACAGAAGAAAATTTGGAAGAACTTCTAAATTATAGAATCCATTCCTCCCAGTCATTTAAAATTCCATTGCCTTCATAGAGAATTATAGAGCTGAGCAAATGAATTAAATTATAGGCAATATTCCTTGTGATAATAATTAATATGATTATTCAGGTAACTGTTGTCAAACTTTAGAACTGTGGAGCTATAACAAGGAACAATGGGTACAAAATAAGAATTACGAAAATATGTCCAAGCTGACAAGAGTTGACTTCAATTTGCTTCACAAAGCTGTCTGACCGTGAAAGATACATTACAGTAGTCTGAGATTTAATAAGCTTTTCTTGTGTAAGTCTGTTGAAGTATTTCAAGCTTTTTTATTCAACGCCAAATAAAAATGTGTATACATTTAGAAATATTGAGGACTTGAGTCATGATGGTTGCTGTGTTTGTTCCTAAGACATAACTTTATCCCACTCTTGAGATAGTTAATGTCAGGTGTCAACTTGATTGAATTAAGGGATACCCAGATAACTGATATAACATTATTTTGAGGTAGGTCTGTGAGATTGTTTCCAGAGGAGACTGAATCAATGGACTGAATAAGGGGAGTCTGCACTCACACAATGAGAGCATGTCCCATTCAATCAGCCTAGGGCTTGGATAGAATCTCTGTCTCTCTCTTACCCCCGACCCTCCTCTTCATCCTTCCTCCAGCCCTCTCTTTCTCCATTTTATCCTGCTCTTAGACACCAGAATTCCAAGTTCTCCAGTCTTCAAACTCCTGGACTTGCACCAGTGGCTCTACAGGTTTTCAACCCTTTGGTCTTGCCCTGAGGTTACCCGGTTCTGAGGGTTTCAGACTTGGATATTGAGCCACGCTACCAGGTTTCCTGGTTCTGCAGCTTGCAGGCACCCCATTGTGGGACTTACAAGATTCCATAATCATGTATGCCAATTCCCCTAGTAAATTTATTCATATCTATTTCTATATACAAATTCTGTTCTGTCTAGAGAAACTTGATGAATACAACCTCTAAGAAAATTATCTTAGAATAAAGCTTTATTATAAAATAAGAATGAGTCTCTTATTGAATTATTTTTTAAATGTTTACTAACCATTATAAGACTAATATATGGTTCATGTAAACTGAGCATATGAGTGGATTTTTACATAGAACATAATTCTTCTCTGCTGCAGTTATCATTTATCACACAAAACACACCAGTCTATATAAACCTAAATAGATATGTTTTGGCCCAGATTGGAAGAATGTAAGGCTTAAAACTAAAAAGACCATTTTTAAGCTAAACATAACTTTGAGGTTATATTGTTCAACCTCCTTCAGAAGAGATATTCTGCCATTTTGCCACCAATTTATAACTATGAACACCATTAGTGTGATAAATGAGAAGTAATATTGGATAATCAGAAGATCTGCGATTTAGCTTTGGACTTTTTACTTAATGGCTTAGTGAGCTTAAGCAAGATTAAGCTCTTACTCTGCCATCAGGTAGGCATGAGTTCTAATCTGGTCTCTCCTAGTCATCAGTTTGGGACCTTGGGTAAACTATCAAATGCAGAATATATTTCTTTGTGCATAGCAAACTTTGGTTAGCATTAAAAATATATAATAAGTTTTAGTTTATGTTTTGAGGATTGTCTTCTACAGATTATTCTTATGTTCACCTGTTCTGTAAAAGTTCACAGTTTCAGGGTTCTAATAGGAAAATGTGATTTTTACTTTTTTTTTTTCAAATCACTTGGGTAATTTTGAACTGTGGTTATAAAAAACAGGAGAAATAATTTATTACTAATATTGTCAAATACGGTCTCCCTATGTCAGATAAAATAGCTAAGAATAGACTACCATTCCTGTGGTAGTTAGTTTTATGAGTCAGCTTGACTAGGCAATAGCACTCAGCTTTTCAATCCAACAATCTGGGTATTACTATGAAGCTATTTTGTGCATGTGGTTAAAACCTACAATAGGATGACTTACAGAGAAAGGAGATTATCCTTGATAATTAAGGTGGACCTCATCCAATCAGTTGAAGGCCTTAAGAACAAAACTAATGTTTCCCAGTGGAAAAAGATACCCTGTTAATGGACTACAGAGCAACTCCTGTGAAAGTTTCCAGCCTAACAATCTGCTCCTGAAATTTCAGAGTTTTCAGCCCTGTAATCAAGTCAATTCCTTGAAGTAAATCTTTATATATCATACTATATCGTCCTATTGGTTCTGTTTCTTTGGTAGAACCCTGTCTGACACAACTCTGTGAACTCATTTTTAGGAATGCATAATGATTAAGTAAACTTCAGATTCTGATGTAACAGTCTTGGAAGAGAGGCTCTTTTGGGAAACTGACCATGCTCTCAACAGAAACTGATGTAGAGAGGTGAGAAGGCTGAGACTATTGGAAAAAACAAACAAACAAACAAACAAAAAATGAGTAAAAAGAGATGCTGTAGTTAATAATTTTTTTGTTTATATAGTGGATAAATAGTGTCCACTTGAAGTCATGTCCACTCAGAACCTCAGAAAGTGATCTTATGTGGAAATCATGTCTTTACACGTACTCTTAGATAAGAATCCCCAGATGAAATCATCGTGGATTTAGGGTGCACCCTAAATCCAATGACCACTGTTTTTATAAGGAGAGAAGAAGACACAGAGAGATATACAAAGAAGAAGTCAATAGGAAGATGGAGACACACAGACTGGATTGTTGCTACCACAAACCAAGAAATATCTGCACTGAAAAAAGCAAGAAAGATTTGTCCCTAGAGTCCTCAGAGGGACCATACTCTTCATGACACCTTAATTTCAGACTTTCAGCTTTCAGAACAGTGAATGAATAAACTTCTGTTATGTCAAACCACATAATTTGTTATGCCAGCACCAGGAAACTCATATAGTTCGCATGGCATTTTTGAACTAAACTAGGTCACTCACAACTTCAATTCAAAGTGCAGCTGAAACATTAAAACATGGAGTCCCAGCAATAACTGATCTAAGAGCAGTGAGTATAACATACCATTAACAAGTATCTCCATCTCCTGGAATGATGATCAGCTCATGAGCGTATGCTACCTTGGGGTCAGGGATGGATGGTTGGAGAGAAAGATATTTCTATTTCTATTAGTATTTGTGTTCCTCTTTATATGTATATACATTTCCATGTGTGCTTTCAACTCTTGGTTAAGAATTTCTTAATTCCAATGAGACACATAATTAAGTACCAGTTGTCCAGTTTCCCTGAAAGCAGCATGAGTTGGAGATGAGCCTACTGTTAAGACATGATTCTGGCTGGGGAGAGTTTCTGAGAATCACACCTGTGAATTCACACCAGTGAAAAAAATGAAAGAAAGGAGAATTGGCAAGCAGAAAATTTGAACTGCCATGCCGTCACAACATGGCCTCAATGAACTCCAGCACAGAGGAAAGCTTGAAGCCTAAGATGGCCCTTGAAAATTGGCCCATGCATTTTTTTGCATAGGGACTTTCCTTGGGAAGGGGACATAGCCTTAGGTGTGGAAACTCTGTTCAGTTTAGGCAATGTTCAGAGGACAGCAGCTAGAAGAGTCAGACCTTCAATGTTAAAGGGAGATCTCAGTGGGCAGCTCAGTATCCATTAAAGAGGATTGCTGAAAAACAGAAAAGTCAGTCTCTGAACTAAACTAAATTAAAAAAAAAAACACTCTGTAACATTTAACTTAAGCTGCAGATTTATTTCCTATAAGATAAGAACAATAATTATAATAAGTTAATGACTACATATAAAAACTCAACCTATTGCCTGACATACATACCTAACATTTATTGAAATTGTATCTGTGCATGAGTCTTCCAAACATATGAGAACAAGTGAATGCTTACAGCCCTCTCTTCAAGTGTTCTAATATTAAATGCAGGATCAAAGGGAAATGGCTGAAAGAATTTAGGAGTCCCGAGTACAACTTCTAGTTCTCTGTACTCCTATTAGTTCTTTCATCTGCTAACTTCATAACTGTTCTCAGCTATAAAATGGGGTCTGGGAATTTATGATTTCTAGAGAACTTTTAAACTCTCATATTCAGAACTTAAGAATTCACAAACTTGGAGGGGGGAGGCAGATAGTGACAGAACAGTTTGGAATATGAGAGTCTCCACAAAAGTGAGTATCCATAAAAACTTGCTGCAGGAGTGGGTGGGTAGATACCAGTGGGTGAGGGAAAGTCTGCCTGAGGGTAGACTCAGTTTTGTGCACCTGGGACTCTCCTCTGGAGGTGTCTGCAACCCACCACCACCCTGAGATTGGAGCCCCTGGGGACGCAGGATCATCTGCCCTTCTCAGGGTTCTCTTGAGAGGACGCAGCAGAGAACAGATGCTCCTCATCACTTGGCACCCAGCCCATGCCATCACCTGTGGCAGCAGACTGGGCACGAGCTCCAGAAACTGTGGAGAAGACAGGGTGCAAAAATCTGGGATGGAACCCTGCAGTGGTGAGGAGATGTTGACTGGCACCATCTTCTCTGATCTGGGACTGGGCAGAGCCCTGCATTGCCCCACCCAGTTCTTTCTGGCCTCCAACCTGGGACCAAGAGTCTATCTCCTTATTGGACTCAGAGAGACAGATGTCCCTCCCCCCATGCTGGGACAGGCAGGCACTTCAGATCTGAGTGGAAGATTTGACAGCGGCAATGGCAGCAGCTGATGAGTTAAGTGAGTCTAGATCTGATCCATCCTCCTCCCACAGTAGTCTGTGGGACATCTGACCCATGCTGAGAGCACTGCTATCAACCTGTGCTGAGAGCAGAGGGGACAGGCTGGAGACCAGAGCTGCTCCATAGTGCAGTGGCAACAGCTGAAAGGTACCTGGAGTTACAGAAATGGCCACAGAGAAAATTTTTTTGTTGCTTTTTTGTTTTAGTTTTAGGGTTTTTTCTCCTTCTCTCTGTTTTTGTTTAAATTTTTGTACCTGATTTGTTTCTGCTATTTTCATTCTTTTTTTAGAATTTCTGTTTGTGTGTGGGTGTTTTTGAGGATGAGTACATCAACAGAGGTTTTTGTTTTTGGTTGGTTGGTTTTTTCTGTCTTGTTTGTTTCCCTGTTTATTTGTTAGTTGGTACACCTATTTGTTTTCTTCTCCTTCTCTCTCTCCAACTTCTCTCTTCACCTTCTTTCAACTTCCTCCTTCCTTTTATCATTCTTTTCCTTTTTCTTATCTCATTTTGCTTTCATAGACAAACATTTAACTGCACTGTATGGACAGATTACAAGGCAGTGGGAAGTGGGTTCCAGGGGGCCCACACACCTGTCAGCAGATACTGGGATCTGCAGATAGCATCTGAATCACAACTCCTTCCTTAATTAAATCTCAAAGCTGTAAAAAGCACAACCTCCCCACCCTCTAGTCCAGTTTCAAAACTGAACAAAGCCAGAGCTTCATAAGGAAGAATAGGAGACTGAGCAAACGGAAGTAAAAGGCACCTCCCATCACTGAGCAATAGAATTAATGAAGAGGTTAAAAAAAGGGGGTAGGAAAACTTACACAAGTGAAGAAAATCCAAAAGAAGAATATGGGTCTTATACAGACTCCTGGGAGAGCAACTGAGAATACGAGAATACAGACTTTGGAACTCAAATAATGAAGAGTCCCCAGAATGACTGGTCTCAAATCACAAATCAATATATCAAGATATTAATAGAGAGAGAATAAATAGAAATAGGGAAAGAATGAAGGAGGTGATAACTGAGATAATAGCAACAAAGGATACAATGAATAAAATAAATAACAAGCCAATAAGCATGGAAAGCAGAATTAACCAAGCAGAAGAAAGAATCTCAGAGCCTGAGGACCAAAATATGAAACTAACCCAAACTGTTAAAAACACAAAAAAAGAAATTTTAAAAGACAGAAAAAAGTCTCCAAGAGATGAGCAATTATATCAAGAGGTCAAGTCTAAGATTATTTGAAATTCCTGAGACAGGTGGAGAGACAGAAACCACCATGCAACTTACATTCCATGAAATTATCCAAGAAAACTTCCCTCATTTCATCAGGGACATGACCATTCAAACACAAGCGATTCAGAGAACCCCTGCAAGATAAAAAATGAGAATACCAACCCCTAAACACAGAGTAATTCACTTCACAAAGTAGATATAAAAGAAAAATAGGGACAACAAGAGAGAAAGGTCACACTACCTACTAGGAAAGACCAATTAGAATAGCAGCAGACTTATCTACAGAAACACTTCAGGCTAGGAGATATTGGAGTCCAATCTTCAAAGTTCTCCAAAATAAACAATTTCAACCAAGAATGACTTACCCAGCTAAGCAAAGTTTCATCAGCAATGAAGAATTGATATCCTTCCCAGACATTCAATCCCTAAGAGTTCACATTGCCTCCAGTCCAGTTCCACAAGAAACACTAAGGAAGTCTTAAACATAGAAGAAAGAACAAAAAAGAATGACAACACCCTTCAGAAGAATGTAGGAAAAAGATTGAAACACATATAAATCAATTCAAAAATTGGAGACAACAAACAAATAAACAAACAACAGCAGCAACAACAAACTCTGTAAGAACCTCCTGTCAGGGATAAATTCTCACATCCCAATAACTAGCCTAAATGTGAATGGACTAAATGCACCACTGAAAAGACAAAGAATGGCAAATTGCAGAAAATATTATGATGAAACAATATGTTATCTCCAAGAGACTTATATCACCAGAAAAGACACTCACAGACTCAAAGTAAGAGAATGGAAAACAAATTTTCAGGTGAATGGAACACAAAAGAAAGAAGGGGTTGTGATATCAATATCAGATAAAATACCCTTTAAGCTATCAAAAATTTTTAAAAAATATGGAAGGTCACTATATAATGATAAAAGGTTCAATTCATTAATAAGAAATATCCATACTAAACATAAATGCACCCAAAATAGGAGCATCAACTTTCTAAAGCAGCTTCTAGGTAAACTAAAAAAAGATATTGACTCTAACACTATCATAGCTAGGGACTTAAATATCTCACTCACAACCCTAGACAGATCATCAAGACAAAAAATCAATAAGGAGATCTGGAACCTCAAAGTGATGTTTGACCAAATGGACTTAATTGATACCAACAGAACACTCCACCCAACAACCAGGGAATATACATTTTATTCATCACAACATGGAACATACTCTAAGAATGACCACATTCCCAGTCATAAATCAAGCATAAAAAATTTTCATAAGATTGAAATACTGCCATACACCTTCTCAGACCACAGTAGGAATAAAAATAAATATCAACACTAGCAAAGTTCCCCCAAAATACACAAAGACATGTACACTAAACAGCAGAATGCTGAACAACTCTAGAATCAATATGAAAATCAAAACAGAAAATAAAATTCCTTGAAGCAAATGAAAATGAAGAAATATCTTACCAAAATCTCTGGGATGCCATGAAATCAGTACTAAGATGGGAATTAATATCTCTATGAACACACATGAAGAAAATGGAAAGATCACAAGTTAACAGCCTAACAAATCACCTAAGGATGCTGGAAAAGCAAGACCACAGAAACCCTAACATCAGCAGAAGAATCCAGATCACCAAAATAAAAGCCCAAATGTAGGGCATAGAAGACAAAAATATAATACAAAAAATGAACAAACAAAAAGTTGGTTCTTTGAAAGAGTAAACAAGATTAATGGAGCCCTAGTTAGACTGACCAAGAAAAAGAGAGAAAAAGCTCAAATAAACACAATCAGAAATGCAAACGATCAAGTCACAGCTGTCCCCAAAGAAATACAAAAGATTCTCACAGATTACTATGTACACTTGTATGGAAACAAACGTGAAAACCTAAATGAAATGGAGGGCTTTCTGACATCACACTACCTTCTCAGGTTGAACCAAGAAAAAATTGAGACACTAACTAGACCAATTATAACCTAGGAAATCAACTATATTGTAAGAAAACTACCTACAAAAAAAAAAAAGCCCTGGTCCAGATGACTTTCCAGCAACATTCTATGAAACATACAAGAAGGAGCTGAAACCAATTCTACTGAAAGTATTACAGGCAATCGAGAAAGATGGAAACTCCCCAGATCATCTTATGAAGCTAGCATCACAATGATATCCAAACAAGTTAAAGATCCAAAAAGAAAGAGAACTACAGGCCAATATCCTTGATCACTATAGATGCCAAAATTCTCAACAAGATTCTAGCAAACCAGATCCAACAGCACATCTCAAATATTATTCACCATGACCAAGTAGGTTTTATCCCAGGGATGCAAGGCTGGTTCAACTTCTGAAAGACCATAAACGTAATTAAATACATCCAAAGATGTAAAAACAAAAACCAAATGATTATATCATTAGATGTGTAAAAATCTTTTAATAAAATTCAGCACTCATTCTTGATAAAAACCCTCAAACTTCTAGGCATAAATGGAACATATCTCTAAATAGTAAAAGCCATCTATGAGAAACACACAGCCAACATACTGCTAAACAGATAGAAATTGGAACCATTTCCCCTGAAAACTGGAACAAGGCAAGGATGCCTACTCTCATCACTCCTTTTCAATATAATATTGGAAGTTTTAACTCGAACAATCATGCAAGAGAAGGAAATCAGTGATATCCGAACAGGAAAAGAGGAAGTCAAGTTATCCCTCTTTGCAGACAACAAGATTCTATACCTTGAAACCCCAAGAGAATCTGTCAAAAACCTCCTTGCACTGATAAAGGATTTTGGCAAAGGCTCAGTGTATAAAATAAATGTGCAAGAGACAGTTACATTCCTATACACCAACAATATGCAAAAAGAAACCCAAATAAAAAGCACAATTCCATTCACTATAGACACACACACACACACACACACACACACACACACACCATGAAATACCTTGGCACCTTTCTCACCAGAGAAGTAAAAGATCTTTACAGCAAAAACTACAAAATGCTGCTCAAAGAAACCAAAGATGATACAAACAAATGTAAAAATAGTCCATGTTCATGGATTGGAAGAATCAACATTGTTAAGATGTCCATCCGAAAAATGGTAATCTACAGATTTAATGCAATACCCATTAAATTTACCATCAGCATTCTTCTATGCCCTGGAAACAATACAGGAGTTCATGTGGAAAGAAACAGCCATTAACAGCCAAAAGAATTCTTAGCAAAAAACAAACAACAACAAAAAAGCAGGAGGTATCACACTTGTAGACTTTAAACTTTAGCATAAGGCTACAATATTCAAAACAACCTCTTATTGTTGCAAGAACAAGCATAAAGATCAACAGAACAGGATAGAGATTCTGGAAGCAAAACATCCATTTCTCAACCAATTTGTCTTCTACAAAACCTCAACTATAAACCACTGGGGAGAGGAGACCCTATTCAGTAAATGGTGCTGGGAAAACTGTCTGACCACATGCAGAAGATTAAAACAAGACCCTTACCTATAACCACACACAAACATCAACTCTAATGGAATCAAACATCTAAATGTAAAACCTCAAACTGTAAGAACCTTAGAAAATGCAGGAGACACCCTTATGGAAGTTGGAACTGGCAACCAAATCCTGATCAAAACCCCAAGGGCCCATGCCATTAGAGATAAGATAGACAAGTGGAACCTCATCAAACTGAAAGGCTTCTGCAAAGCCAAAGAAAACATTAAGAGAAAGGATAGACAGCCCACAGACTGGGAAAATATATTTGCCAACTGAATATCTGACAAAGGCCTAACATCTAGAAGTTACAAGGAACTCAAAAGTGCTGAATAGAAAAAAAGAAATCTCATTATAAAGTAGGCAAAAAATATGAATAGACACTTCTCAAAAGAAGACATATGAGTAGCCAACAGATACATGAAAAAATGCTCAGCCTCACTAGTCATCAAAGAAACGCAAATGAAAACCACACTGAGGTACTGCCTTATCCTAGTCAGGATGCCCATCATCAATAACTCAGAAAACAACAGATGCTGGATGTGGGGGGAAGGGAATGCTCTTACACTGTTGGTGGGAGTGTAAACTAGCACAACCTCTGTGAAAAACAGTTTGGCGATTCCTAAAAGGTCTACAAATTGACCTTCCATACTACCCCACTATTCCCCTATTGGGAATATACCCGGAGGAGCGCAAATCATTTTATGAAAAAGATACCTGCACACACATGTTTATTGCAGCACTATTCACGGTAGCAAAATCATGGAACCAACCATGCTGCCCATCAAAAGAAGACTGGATAAAAAAATGTGGTACCTATACATGATGGAATATTATGCAGCCATAAAGGACAAAATTATGAACTTCAGCAACTTAGATGGACTTACAGTCTATATTATTGAGTTATCTATCACAGAAACAAAGAACTGAGCACCACATGTTCTCACTCATAAGTGGACCTTGAACAATTATCATAATACTGTAAGAAAGGGATTGGCAGTAGTGAGAAACTGTGGGGAGGGGTAGCAGTGACTTTTATGGGAACCTGCCAGGGGAGAAGGGGTATACCTCATCAACAAGGGTATCTGCATAATGAACATTTGTATACCTAACCCTGAACTGTACCCCACATCTTTAAATTAAAATTTTTTTTAAAAAATCACAAATTCCCCTGAGCTGCTTAGTTCTGTATTCATATTTCATGGTTATCTGGGAACAGTGGCAACTTGGACAACGGAACCTATATTTTGTTTAGTAGGAGACAATATCTAGCTTCTAAGTTAATAGCAGTCAAATTGCCTCAATTTTAATTCTGCTTTTACCACTCTGTAAGATTGTGACTATAGGCAAGTTATTTACTCTCGCTACCTCAGTTTCCCTGTGTGTAGCATGGGGATAATGTTAGCATCGATCTCATAGAGTTGATGTAAGTTACAATTAGGCTAATACATAGACAGCATTTAGAACAGATTCTGGCACATTGCAAACACTCCATAAACATCAGACATTACTGGTGTAGTTTTGGTTAAAACATAGTCCCTCAAAATCAATACCAACCCATTTGGAACATCTCACAGAGGGAAAAGAGTTTGTCTCATGAAACTAGCATTTTTATAACTATTTTGTGGTCTATTCTCCCCCTTGGGGCTATAAATTAGGAAGCAAGAGAACAAGGTCGCCTTAAAACTGGAAAAAAAAATTTATATGCAATCACTTGCAGTTGCTAAGAAGCAAAAGACCAATACCTTGTTAGCTATTAATGCAAATTTCCAACACAATGTAATGGCCTTCTTCCATCTCAATATGATATTCATTAAGATGTTTTAATAGGTTATGGAAACTTTTGAAGAAGTCTTTATATAGAAAGTTAAATTTAGAGTGGGTTTTTGCAGGATTCTATTTAAGTTATTGTTGGCATTCCCGTGTAGTTCTCTTCATTAGCAAGGTCCTTTACCTGAAAATGTGATCCCTGTGTTCTAATGGCTTATTTGTCCCTGCAGCTAGTCTCCAACTTCAAATCTCCTTCCTTCACATGTAAATGCACACTGCATCATAGAGATGATGACCCAATCTCCACCAGGTGTTCGCATACCAATAAAAAGCACAAAAATGCTTGAGAGATAAGAAGCAAATGAAGAAAGTGCAGACTTTATTCTTTTTGTCGCTTTGTTTCAAGAAAATTTGAGATATTCCACTATGCTTTTTTCTACACATTTTAGAAATCTAATGGCAGAACAGGACTATAAGTTTAACAGAAATAAATGCTGCTTTGATTATAATATTACTCTCTGAGGAATGAAATTCAGTTGAAACAGGAGGGAGTGAGCTTCAAATCAAACAACTTGAAGCATGGAGTGAATATATGGGATTTTGTTATGTTTTTAAACTTGAAAGTTGTGCTCTGTAACTTGTATATCTTTTATTCTTTCAGTCTTGCCCTTATGTATTCAAGAACCCTAAATACTGCCCCCTAGACACACATACTCACGCAAAGAATGCATGCGAAGCTAGTTTTGCCATTACCTAGCTTGGTAACTTTAGCAAGTCCCTTTACATTTCTGAGACTTCAACTACAAAAAATATGTTGTTGGCAGAGGTGGAAAGGTAAGTATTCATTATTCAGTCTTTCAAATATTTTGCTCTAATGTTGAAAGGTTCTTATTTAGCTTTGTTTTGTTTGTTCAAAGAATGAGACACTGCAGTGTCTTCATTATATTTCTTCTTTATAAATTTATTCTGTACATACTATGCATGTCCCTGGACTAGACACTCTACAGACAATTGAATCCACAAAACTATTTCCTACTTATAATTTTTAAAATGAAAATTTTAATATGGAAACATAAAAGGCAGAATAGTAGTAGTGACCAAGCAGCACCTAGAATTACAAAGCGATTGGATCAGATGGAAGAGCCAGTGCCCGAGAGATCTGTAAAAACATAGAGCCCTATTCTGTCATCTGTCTTGGTGATAATTAGGACTGGCTCTCCTGTGGGTCTTAATTATTTCACATGTGTGTCTACTGACATGCAATAATGGTTGGCCTTTACTAACAAGGGCACTGCATTTCCCAAATGACTTTACCTCTTAATATATAAGTTCCTTAAGATCTACTCCCCATTCCAACTACCTTATATTTTTAACTGCTGATCTTTATAGATACATATGAAAATAATATGATTCAAATTATGTATCTTAATATATATTAAAGTTTTCTTTCTCTATCACACAGCAATTTAATTTATACAATCTTGAATACCATAACTTAATTTATACAATCTTGGATACTACAGTTGCAATAATCTCCTAAACTTATATATATAATTTTACCCCTCTGTTAAAAAATGAAAAGTAGCTTGGTCTTTTAGAGAGATTTCAGATTTGTAATCACCACTAACAGTTTAGAATTCAAATTTTAACATATGTATAATAAAGTAAGTTATGCTTTGCAAAATGAGTACATACATCATAACAGAGCAATAATTTTCACAAAAAAGAACATTTTTGGTAAATGTTACTTTTTAAAAATCATTCTTTTATCATTTAAATTTCATTAATAATTTCCCTTACACTTGCCTTTAAAGTGAACATTCATCTTCTGATTAATTCAAACATTTCCATTTTATTTATTTAAAGCAGGAGGACGAGAGAGATATTTCTTAGAAAAAAAAGGAGAGCCGGGCTCGGTGGCTCAGCCTGTAATCCCGCGCCTTTGGGAGGCTGAGGTGAGTGGATTGCCTGAGCCCGCGGGTTTGAGACCCGCCTGGGCAGCGAGACCTCATCTCTGCAATAAATCCAAAAATCAGCCAGGCGTGGTAGCGCGCGCCTGTAGTTCCAGCTACTTGGGAGGCTGAGGCGGAAGGATCGCCGGAGCCCAGCAGGTCGAGGCTGCGGTGGTCGGGAGCGGCCACTGCCCTCCAGTCTGGGTGCCCAAGTGAGACTCCAACTCAAAAAAAAAAAAAAAAAGAAAAGAAAAGAAGAAAAAGAAGGTAAATGTCACCAACCTAGTTGTTTTTTATTGGAGAAACAGGTTTTATCTTTTTACATAATTAAGATCTGTTTGAAAAAAACTTTTCTGGCCATTTCAATGCTTTTGTCACCAGATAGTTCTATAACTTTTACACATTACAAACATTATTCTTCAGGCTTCTGCCTTTTTTATTCCATCCTATCCTCTCCCCTCCCTTCTGTACCTCTCACTTCTCTCTACACTCCTTAGAAAATCTCATGATTGGGTCTACAGTTTATCAGATTTATCTATGTACATTCTTCAGATATCTCATTGGCATTTTATGCACTACAGTCCTGTGTTCCCCAAATCAGATATCTTAACCAGGGTAATCAACAATTGCAAAACTGATGAGAACAAGTCTGGAAAATGAGAGTGTAGTTTCTCTGACCTAAGACTAATTCTAATATTGATAGCAATGTAGGCTTAAAGCTAGTTTTGCTATTGTCTCATTATTGCTAATTTCCCACATCCCGCACATTTTAACTCATTCACTGGTGAATGAAAGCCTTTTTCCTTTCATGGGTGTGCACCCATCTATTCAACCAGCCTGAGTTAGTAAAACTTTCAAGTATAGGACATGTCTTTCCTAGGTATTTAGAAAGTGAACTAGTATAGACAAAATGTTCTGATTATTTTTTCTACTATAATGTGTATTATATTTGTTCCCATGTTATCAGATTTAGGATCACTTACCTAGCTCAAAGTGCCTAGCTATCTAATTACCTAAGAATTTTATTGCCTTCAATTTCTCCTTTTCACTGTCAGTTATCTTCTCAAAGAATAACAAAGATCATGTCACTCCTTTGTCAAAAACAAAAAAAAGCAACAATAAAAACAAAAACAATGAAGGAACAACAAGAAAAATTCCTGAGATAAACTTAGTCCCCAAATTGATGAGGAGGGTCTTTCAGCAGCATTGATGGGAGATCCAGGCCAAAGAAAAAAAGAATAAATTACTTTTACCATAAAATCACTTAAAGTCATCAAGTTCCATTAAAAACTGAATTTTAAAAAATTACTTTAACTTTAAAAAATGTTTTCCCCCAAATTAATACATTTATATGCATTTTTTGACATTGAACGGTGCCTTCTCACATTAATGAGAGACAAGTTAGTTTACTAAGAAGAGAAAGAATTGAGAAAACTAAATAATGCAAAAATTGCATTTTGACAGCAAACGACTAATGCAGCTTTATCCTGGAAAACAAGATTCTTTACGTTAAGGGAACAGACATTTTGCCTTTTCTTTTCTGCTTTCCAAAAGGTCCATGGCGGTTTGATAAGAAAACAAAATGAAACGAAATTAAATTTTTGATACATAAGTCCATAAAGTAGATAGTGTATTTGAGACCTGGCCTTTTTTCTTCCATAATCCATAATAATGGTTTTCTCTTCCTGAACAGACTTTTCGTATCTTAATTGCCTTTTGAGGTGTTGTTGATTAAAGCACCTACTATGGTGTCTAACCATTAGTAAATATCTAGTGACTGTTTCACAGAAACAAAATTTTCATGTTATTTTTATTTGTTAAGGTTGAAGATGCATACAGTAAATGCCAGCAGTTAAAACAATGATCAAAAATTAATTAACCCAAGACCTAACTTCCATTTTTTGAAAGGCTGGTGACATTATACAAGTCGACTTCACTAGACAGACTCTTCTTCACGATGCTAGAGATTGCCTCTTGTTTAGTATCTTTCCTCTCCTTCTTTATGGGGTTTATAACTGGAGGCAGGTGGCTCATTAAAACTTGAAAAGAGTTTCTCTGAATTCAATTTCTGGGTTCTCTGCAGGAATAGGTTTTGTAGAATCTCATCGAGCATAAGCACATTTGTTTGTTTGTTTTTGTTTTGTTTTCACTATAATCAACATGAAATTCACATAAATTGATTAGCAATTAAAGTCACTGCAAATCTTTTCATAAATGACACTTTCATATTCAGAACCAGTAGATTGTTCTTTAATTCCTGCTCGTGAATTATAAGTTTTTATGCACAACTCAGGAATCAGGGATCTTGCTATATAGAATAGGAAGTAAGGTAAGTTTTTATTTTTAGAAATATTTTGAAGAAGAAATTATTATAGTATGGAAATAAAATTGTATTACCTCTGACAGCAGAATAAGTGTATGTGTATATACGTACATATGCACACACACATATGTATGTATACATGCATATATTTGTGTGTGTATATATTACAGATAGACCATATTAAAAATAAAATGGTTGAGAAGAAAATAAATTACAAGTCAAAGGAAGTAGGAGTACTTTGCTCATTGTGCAAACAATAAAAAAAATTTTGCGGTGAGATATAAAGGTTAAGCATTTTGTTCAAAATCATAAAACAAGTGATTGATATATCTAAGAAAAAAATCGAGAATACTCCCAGACTCATTCACTATATTTCATCCTGAAAATATATTTTCAGTTTTATACTCTGTCTCACAGTACTTCCCTGCTAGGCATCACTTTTGTCAATGAAAAAAAGACAGCTTTATTCCCTATTCCTATGATGTCCCACCTTTCACTTTTCAATTGCCAACTACCTGCCTAGGGACATCATACAAGTGTTTATCTAGGGAAGTCATTTTACTTGACGGTCTAAGACTACTCTTATTTTTTTTGGAATTGCCAATGGACTCCAAAATTATCTGGAATTTTAAAAATCTAGTTTAGGCCAGGCATGGGGGAGCAAGGTTGTAATCCCAACACTTTGGGAGACTGAAGTAAGAGGATTGCCTGAGCCCACACGTTCAAGACCATCCTGGGCAACTTGGTGAGACCTCATCTCCACAAAAAATCAAAAAATTAACCGGGAGTTCCAGCTACCCGAAGGCTGAGGAGGAAGAATTGTCTGAGCCCAGCAGGTCAACACTGGGGTGACCATGAGCATGCCACTGCCTTCCAGCCAGAGCAGCGGAGTGAGACTCCAACTCAAAAAAAAAAATAATAATCTAGTTTAGTTTTTAAATAAAAAAAATTCAAAATACATAAACATAGTGTTAACAAGTGAAATAATGCAACAAGGTCTATAATAAAAATAATTTATTCTTGCCTCTCTCTCAAGACCTCAGACCCAAGCCCTCAAAGAAAATCACTTGTAATGGTCTCCAAGTTTATTTATTCTTTTGACGCTTTTTTCATTTCCAAATAAAGTGCCTATGTTGTCATTTCCTGATTTATATTCTTCTGCAAGTGTCTTATAACATATCAATGATACAGATTTACCTCAAAATATTTCTATTATTTTTATCTATCTATCATCTATCTATCTATATCTATTTTCACTATGTTAGCATTTTTGGTTCCTCTCTCAGGCTGCTGTGATACTTTAATAAATTTAAATCAGTATTTTCTTTTATTATAAGGTTGTTTCAAGTTGAATTGTATCCTCCACCTCTCAAATTCATATTCCAAAGTCTTAACTTCAGAATGTGACCTTATGTGGACAAAGTCCTTTAACAGAAGTAATCAAATTAAAGTGTGATATTAGAGTGAGCTCTAACATGAGAGAAAGGGTAAATTGGACACAGAGAAACAAATAAAGGGAAGAAGGTGGGAACACACATAGAGAGACAATGGTCATTTAAGTCAAGAAGCGAAGGCTGAAATAGATCCCTCTTCCAGAGCCCTCAGAAGAAACCAACACCGCTAGCACCTTGATCCTGGACTTTTATACTCCAAAACTACAAGACAATACATTACTGTTGTTTTCAGTTACTCCATTTGTGGTACTCTTTTACGGCGGCCCTAGGAAACTAAAACACAAGTATCTAGTCATGTATCTCTTGACCACACGCCTCCACCTCTATTTGTGGGTGCTCCCCATACAGACAAATATAGGTACCTTGTCACTTGGTGTTAGGCCCAGTTAGAACTTGTAAGCTCGTAGCCTCTGGAAAACAACAACAACAACAACAGCAACAACAACAAAACAGGTTCTACTTCTCTGAGGGGAAGCATTGGTTTTTCAATTTTTTTAGGTCTATAAAAACTACTTTTTAAGGAACAAGTTTCTTTAAAAATATTTCAAAGTTCAGTACAAAAAATTGAGACCAAAAAACAGATACTCATTAATTTTAAGAGCATATGCTATTATGATTTTCCAACTTCCATTCTATTCCCCACACCTGGCCCATCTTTTCTTCCAAGTCACAATTGTAGAACAACACCACATATGTAAGAGGATGTATTTCAGTTAGCCAATGAGACAGTGAAGTTTATGCTACCATTACAAAATCCTTCAAGAGACATTTCCTTGAAGAAGAGAGCTACTTAGGCTTCAAATTAGTTATGGAAGCAAGGAACATGACATGAATAACTGGATAAAGAACTAAATGAAAAGTTACAAAAGGTTACACATTTTTGTCTATTTAAGAATAATTATATAACCTTGAGAAAACTACTTAGCCTGTATGACTATATCTGTGTTTATTACATAAAAATAATTATATAATGTTCTTCTTTAAAGCTTTCTAAGAATAGATATTTGAATTGTTTAAAGCCAGCTTATAAATATTTGAAAACTTTCATAGATGAGCTGCTACCTAAAAATCAGAATTTTTGCTTAGCAATGAAGGTTTTAGAACATATACTACTATTTGAGATTATTTTACACAGATTTTAAATAATTTTATTTAAAATATAAAAACAGCTTTATTTGTTCAAGTCATTTCATTTGCATGTGCACAATATAAACTTTGAGAACTACTACTTAGCAAATTAAATTTCTTATTGACAGGCAAGTATTTATGAGTGGAATATTTTCATTTGTCTTTTGTGTTAATTGAACAACAAATGTTTAAAAAATTATTTTTCCATTTATTAAGAAATAAGTGTCCTCCAATAGTTAGTTAAGGGCTTTTGTCATTGTATTTTATCTTTTTATTAGTCCAGAATCTCATCTCTCCTACTGAAAATATGCAACTAACATTAGCTTCTTCCCTTTTCTTCTATACCTGGAACATATATTTTATTAAAAATTTAACTGAAATAAACTTTTCCACTTGAAGTACTGAATCATTCTCTGGAGTAAATAATGGGAATGAGGCAGGGAGCCCTTCCCCGAAGCCTAATAAGATAAAGGCCTTCCCAGGACAGAGTAGGGGGCCCCATAGTACAATGAGTTACAAGTCTTCCCAGAATAAGTAAAGAGTTATTCTAGCACCATAAGATAAGAATTTTCTTGGAAAACTCATGTTAGAAAGGAACGTAACCCCAATCTGTAGTGCACATATGTAACTCTGCTGTAACCTTGAGCTGTGAAATATGCAATTAGCCTATATGTTACTAATATGTAAGCCTTATCAGGGAGACAAAGGAGCTAAAATTGTATAAAAGGTAATGCCCCCCCTGCGCTCAGGGCTCAGCCTTTGGATGTGAATCCACTGTGCCGGTGCTAGCATGAATAACACTGCTTCCTGGCCTCGGTGTCCCAACTCTCTCTGTAAAATCCTGCCATAGGAACATAAAATATATTACACCACTGAGGAAGACTTGAAGACCCAATTTAGACTATGAAATGTAACAAAAAAAATAATAAGTAGTGCTATAAATAATGTAAACAAATCTTGTGTTTATCTAACTAGCCTCCTCCCTGAAATTTCCTAGATTGCCACTGACTTAGTTAAATCAAAATTAATCCCTTATATTTTACTCCAGAATTGGAAATACAGTTTCAACATCCCTGAGTCTTACTTAAAAAAAAAAAGAATTTAGATAATCCTACATAATCTCATCAACTCACTCCTCTGTACTCCAAATCTTCCCTTATATTTGTTAATTTTCTCTATTTCCTTTCAGGCTCCTCTACATCCTGTTCAACCTTTTTGCCATCAGGGACTGGTTTCATGGAAAACAAGTTTTCCACAGACCAGGGCAGGGGAAAGGATGGTTTTGGAAAGATTCGAGTGCATAACATGTATTGTGTACTTTATTTCTATTATTATTACATTGTAATAATATAAAGAAATAATTATACATCTCACCATGAAACACAAAAGTCACAGAGGGAAATGGTAAATAAAATAACGAGTGGCATGTGTGGACTAAAGTTAAGTGTTGAATTCTAACTTAAAGACTGCCAACAGCTGCAGCTGTACAATTGAAGCACATCAATTCACTTTCCCCTCACTGATAGGGTTTTGAGGCACGTCTGTAAGCAATTGATTTATGATGGTCTCTGTGCAGTCAAACCTCACTGCTAATGTTGATCTGTATTCGTAGCTGCTCCCTAGTGCTAGCATCACCGCCTCAATTCCACCTCAGATCACCAGGCATTCGATTCTCATAAGGAGTGTACAATCTAGATTCCTTGCACGCGTAATTCACAATAGGGTTCATGCTCCTATAAGAATCTAATGCCACAGCTGACCTGATGGGAAATAGAGCTCAGGAGTTCATGTGAGCGATGATGAGTGTAGATACAGATGAAGCTTCACTCGCTTGCCTGCCACTCACCTCCTGATGTGTGGCCTGGCTCCTAACCGGCCATGGATCCATGGCCTGGGGTTGGGGATTTCTGCTCTGAACCACTTACCACCTCTCCCCAAGAGGTGATGGAGGATTACTCCCCAGTCTGTAAAAAGATTAACCTCTCCCTGCAGTCTGTTTCACCTCCAAAACTACATGGATGTTTTAACCCCTAATCTTGATAGCATTACATCTTAGCTCCTCCAACATTTTATGATTTTCTTTGTATTTTTATTTTTATTTCCAATACCTTCTCTCTATGTATATACATGCCAAAAACCTCAACCTTAAATGTAGAGAAGTAACAAAAAGAGCATTACACCACACACACACAAACACACACACACACACACACACACACACCCCACACCCAACATGCCATTCAAGTTTTTAGCCTCTTCTAGTTCTACCTCTCACTACTTATATCCTAAAAGAGCTAATTGTAGGTACTGCTTCAATTTTCTCACAGATTTTGCCCTCTTTAAGAGCCTAAATTTGGCTGCCAATTTTGCAACTCTAGCTGATGTCGTAATAGCCAATTTGTGTGTGTGTATATATATATATATATATATACCGGGGGTGCCAAAAATGTATACACATTTTAAGAGATGTTATCTATGTATTAATTTTAGTTTGCCATAATCAGAAGTGTCTGGACACTGATGGCAACCACTTTGAGCACCTCTTGTAATAGCAGAAGTCAAATGTGACTTCATCTTTTTTTATCAGTATATATTGAGTATTGTAATTTTAGTAAATGTTTTCTCCTAAAATATGTACACATTTTTTGACACTTCTGTATATATATTTTTTCCTTAAAGTTTAGGGGATTTTACAGTGTTTACAATGTTTAACTTCTTAAAAGTTTACCTTCTTGGTGTATATGAACAGACTTAGGCCTGGATTTCTAAAGTCAAAACTGAGCAGTTGGTCACTAAAAGTGAGGTATAAAAATAAACTTTTCCAATTGCTGTCATAGCCTCTTGAACAAATCTCTTACATTTCTAACCATACCCTGTTCTTTAAAGAGTTTTTAACTTTTTAGGACCAGAAAAGACTAAAATATTTTTAAAGGGTCTTTAAAATGCTTTTTAATGGTGCTTAGCAAACATCTATTGAATTGAATTAAATTGAATAGGCTTAATTGGTAAATTTTGATCTTAATCTAAATTCTGAAAAATAGGCTAGTTTCAGATGAATATCAGTCTGTCAATATTTTTTTAATTAAATGGAATTTACACTTTTTTTCTCTATGGAAGTAAAGTATTTTTAAAACTTCCAACTAGATACCAACTTGAGTATTTTTATTTTTCAGTGTTTCTCCCTTTTTTTTTTTTTCATTAATCAGTATTTTTATTATGGTTTTGTGGGGTACAGTTAAGGGTAGGTGTACAATGACGTTTCATTCAGGCACCCTGTAGATAAGAAGTGTTTTCCCATCCCCTGACAGATATTTGCTACTGTTAATCCCATCCCCCTCCCCGCCATAGTTTCCCAGTACCATCCGTCATTTTCTCATAGTATTGCATTGGATGTTCAAGGTCCATTATATGAGTGAGAACATGTGATATTCGGATTTTTGTTTTTGTGAGAGGTCACTCAGTATTATAGACTCTAGTTCCATCCAGGTTGCAGCGAAATTCATGATTTTGTTCTTTTTATGGCTGCGTAGTATTCCATCGTGTATATGTACCACATTTTTTTAATCCAGTCCTCTTTTGATGGGCAGCATGGTTGTTTCCGGGTTCTTGCTATTGTGAACAATGCTGCGATAAACATACGTGTGCAGGTATCTTTTTTATAGAGTGATTTGTGTTCTTCAGGGTATATTCCCAGTAGGGGGATTGCAGGGTCATATGGAAGGTCAATTTTTAGAGCTTTTAGGAATCGCCACACTGCTTTCCACAGAGGTTGCACTAGTTTACACTCCCACCAACAGTGTAGAAGTGTTCCCTTTTCACCACACCCTCTCCAGCAGCTGTTATTTTTTGAGTTGTTGATAATTGCCATTCTGACTGGAGTTAGGTGGTATCTCAGTGTGGTTTTGATTTGCATCTCCCTGATGATTAGTGAGGTTGAGCATTTCTTCATGTGTTTGTTGGCTGCTTGAATGTCTTCTTTTGTGAAGTGTCTGTTCATGTCTTTTGCCCATTTT
>NW_007233336.1:0-4453 GCF_000164805.1 Carlito syrichta | reverse complement strand
AGCAGCCTGTGCATGAATAGCCAATCAGGAAAACCAGCATTAGTGATAGAAAGGAAACCCCAACATTGTCAAAAACAGACACATATCTGAGCCGGGATCGTGAATCCACAATTACTCCTCTGCCCATTCTTGCTTCAGTTGTCCTAAGGTCTTCCCTTTGCACCTCCCAACCTGGTTTTATTTGCAATGGGATGTCAGAAAGGGACGAGCAGGAAAAGGCACTACTCTCATGGAGCTTGTAGACTTATATAAGGGAGATGAAGCATTTCCCCTGCATGCATAAGCACACAAAAGTGATAAGATGCAGAATAGGACAGAGTTTGACAAAATACACACCTTTTCAAACAATTTAGTAGTATAAAGAGCCAATCAGAATTTATTAGTTCATAACATTCTTACTTTGTTTTCTTTCCTCAATACAATTTTAGTCTTGAATTATCATTATCTCCATCTGCTTATTTGGCACCTATGAAAATAGGGTTTGCAGAAGCACTACATGGATGGCACTCAGGCAATGAACACGAGGACCGTACTGTTCTTTAGTGTGGGCTTGTGTCCTCCTAGGCCTTGCTCTTTCAATGTATCAAATATGTCCTAGAACAAATAGTCCCTAAGGTGATTTGGACATAGTCTTGTTGGGGAGCTGTAGGTCACCGAGACAATATGTCGTAAGGGGTTATGTCCCTGATGAGCATGTGATAAGGGCTGGTTACTGATGCCTCTGCTTCAGGGCCTGATCTGCCAAACCTCCACCCTGGCATGCCACAGATGACTCAGAAATCAGCATGGAGTATCAGCTTTATTGAAGAGTGCCTAGGGCAGACTGCACCTGCCCAGAAGCAACAGGTAACTAGCCTACTGACAAATATACAAAGACAGGATGTGTGAGTGAGTGTGAGGACAGGCAAGTGAAGAGCTACATGAGCCTCTGAGAAAAACTGTGTCCTTGTTCAGGTAACACACACTCAGATCCATTCCCTGACATTTTCAGAGCCTTTACAATCCTGGAAAGCACTTGAATTTCCTCAGATGCACAATGGGCTTAAAATTTGAAAAAAGCTTAATCATCCAACCATGTCACAGTGAGTATTCTGTACTATTTTAACCTTATATTCATATGTTTATAATTCTGGATATGGTACCTAAAAAATTTATCTGAAATGTTCATAAGTGTAAGGAATGCTTTTAAGTGACAATGTGGTAAGATGCTGGAGATCTGTAAAGATGTTAGTGCAGGAAGTTGTGTATGGCAAGGAGAAACCCAGAAAGCAATGATAAGAGAGGCAGGGCCAATATTGATGTGTTTAAGGAGTAGCAATTCCCTTCCTTTATGGCCAGAATCAAAGATATATCTATCATATTAACTCCATACCTCATAATCATAATCAACTCCACAAATCATAATCAAATGAAAAAAAGGGAAAAAAGATTGAATTAAATTGCCATACACAAAGAAGTCAACAACAAATTAGCTTTATTCTTATGTGAGTAAGTCCACCTGGCTATCTCCACAGATATCTACTTATTTCCATGGACAATAAATAGGATAGAGGTTAGGTTTGCTGCCACACCTCCATAGCTTTATCCCACCTCCACATTTTTTTTGCAGGTATGATCTGGAGAAAAAAACTCACTCATCCTTTTGTGTAATTTATAAATAGAAATAAAGGCACTTAAATTCATACGAAAAGGATTCGATGCCTTACACAGAGTAATCCATTTTATTACTATAGTTGTGAAATGTTTACTTTTCAGGCTAAGCTGTCCGGTGCCACCTGATGGGTAGAATCCTGCCCTGATATAAAAATCTTGTAGTGTTAATAGAGAAAAAATGCTTCCAAACTGAAGAGGAAGGAAAGACATAGGCTAGAAGTTAGAACAAACAGGGAGAAAAAAGAACAAATAAAACAAAAGCTCAAGCCGGGCTCGGTGGCTCAGCCTGTAATCCCGCGCCTTTGGGAGGCTGAGGTGAGTGGATTGGCTGAGCCCGCGTGTTCGAGACCTGCCTGGGCAGCGAGACCTCATCTCTACAATAAATCAAAAAAATCAGCCGGGCGTGGTAGCGCATGCCTGTAATTCCGGCTACTTGGAAGGCTGAGGCGGAAGGGTCATCGGAGCCCAGCAGGTCGAGGCTGCGGTGGCCGGGAGTGGCCACTGCACTCCAGTCTGGGTGGCAGAGTGAGACTCCAACTCAAAAAAAAAACCAACAACCCCCCCCAAAAGCTCAGTGCCTGCTATACTCAGAGCTGTAGGAGGGATCTGTGTACTGTGACTCAGAACTAGGTTATCTAGGAGGCACTCTCTACAAAGTGGGGGCAGCAGGACAGATATGGAGAAAGATAAAGAAAAACAAAAGAAATAATCTGGCAGCTATTAGAGGCCAAAGTTGACATGGCTGGAGAAGAAAGTCCGTGGCAACAGCAGACCAGTCTGAACAACAAACAGGATAGTGTTTTTAGCAACTGAGCTAAAAATTCACGAAGATGATAAAGTGCCTGAGGAGTGGGCAGGAGCTAGCATAAGCATCTCTTGACACAAGGGGTCCACCTTGCAAGCTTGCCTTTGAATCAGCAGACAATTTCAGCCATGGTGGACTGCAGAGCAAGACTGGCTTCAAACAAACCAGTGAGCAGACAGTGAGCCGAGCTTCTGAGGCTGCTTCCTACCCACTGTCCCCTTTTCCAACAGCTTCTCTCCCTGTTCCCTCAAGACTGAGACTGACCTAGCTCAGAGAAATTCAGCCAAATTTCATGCAGTGCTGTAACTGGAAACCAATCCTAGTTGCTTTAATTCAGTTTTCTATATTTTCTAAATATGTATCTGAATGAAAAAATATTTAGGATTATATGAATCAAGACTGAAATTCATTCCACTATTACATATTGGTTACCTACTGTGTTCTAGGTACTTCTCTGTTCACTGAGAACAGAGGGGTAAAATCAAGTCCCTCTTCAGACTTTCTGTTATGCTCAGTCTGCCTCAGTAGAGTGAATTCCTTTACCTTGGCTCTTGGGAGTTTTTAGCCATCAATTCAAGGTTTCTCCATTCTTTGTTATTACTTATCTCTCTGGATATGTTGGGCTTCTTACCTACAACTTCTCCAAACTTCCCACCCATACCTCCTCTCCAAACTCTCTTAGAAAATTATCTGACACATTAAATCAGTTTCCGAACTGGAGTTTATGGGTAGTTGAAGGTACAAAATATGTTCTAAGGCAGGAAATGAATAGTTCTAAAAGAATGATTCCCTGATCTTCAACTCTCCAGGAACTCTTCTTAAAATTGATCTGCTTAGCCAGGCATGGTGGGCTCACACCTGTAACCCAAGCACTTTGGGAGGCAGAGACAATAGGAATACTAGAGCCCACGGTTTGGAGACCAGCCTGGGCAACTTGGCAAGACCTCATCTCTATAATAAATCCAAAATTTAGGTGGGCATGGTTGTGCATGCCTGTAGTTCCAGCTACTTGAAGGCTGAACTGGAAGGATCACCTGAGCCCAGCAGGTCCAGGCTGCGATGACTGTGAGCATGCCACTGCACTCCAGCCTTGGTAACAGAGACTCCAACTCAAAAAAAAAAAAAAAAAAAGATCTGCTTGAGAAAGTGTTTTATTCCTTTCTCACTCCTCTTTTCAAAACTATCTCCCTCTTTACAAGGAAAGACATGGCTGAATCTCGCTGGGCAAAAGTACCCGAGTATAAGCTACTGCTGATGCCAACCAATGTCAGAACATAGAAAGAGAATGACTAATAATTGGGTAACAAATCCTTTTGTAAGTCAGTGGTTCTCAATCTGTTTCTTTTGACACAAATGAAATAGGAGCTAATTAAGCTGTTAGTTAATAGATCAATAAAAATAATTTTGATAATAGATTATTGTATATTTTCTGGAACACAACTGATAAAAAGTTCAAATAATCTGGTGCTGTTACTATAACAAAACAACTTTAATTCATGGAGCTATGGTATATCAATGTCATTTTTATATGAGCCAGTTTTCTCAGTGTTCATATTTCCAAAATAAAAAATAATAACGGATTTGATGCTGAAATTTTTCTGTTGTCGTCAGTCATTTTCATGCAAACACACATGCATCTTTTAAAAAGTGAATTTACATGAGTACAAGACTTTTTGCATAAATTTAAAAAATTTGGTACAATATATATTTTCAAATTTGTCATATATTTATATTACCTTGGTTAAATGCATGCTAATTATGTAATATATAGAAGAAATATTTTATAAATTACTTATCTCAAAAGTACAGGAAACAAAATAACATGTAGATAAATATAGAAAAATGAATAAAATATTGGTAATTAAATATTGCAATACAGTGAATTGTGAGTTTAGTGAGATAAATGATACAAAATTTTTATTTTTTAAAGATATTCATTTATGTAATTTTTAAACAAATATTAGTGGATATTGTTATAATGATGCTAATATTTAA
>NW_007233335.1:0-22878 GCF_000164805.1 Carlito syrichta | reverse complement strand
ACTAGCCCTCCTTTGTAATCAGTGTCTCAACGATTGGCTGTCCTCTGTGAAAGGTGCCACACTGACAAGATATTCTCTACAATGGTACTACACTTACTTTAACTCCTCTGTTGTGGCTGCACCAGTTAGTGACCCTAATGTATGACTGAAGCCCTAGCGAATGAACTCTTGTAATGGGCGCCCCAATGACTGGCCCTCATCTTTGATGAATGCCTCAGTGACTGGCCCTCATCTCTCATGAGTGCATCAATGACTGACTTGCCTTTGTAATGGATGCCCAGTGACAGGTTTTCCTCAGTGATAGATGCCTCACTGAGTGACTGTCCTCTGTGAGTGATCTCCTGGTGACTAGGATTCCTCTCTGATGATTGCCATAGAGAGGAGTTTTCTTCTCTAATGTGTCCCAGTGGCAGAAAATTCTCTATAATATGTGCCTCAGTGACTGGCACTCATCTGTGATGGGTACCCCCAAAGATTGACTCTATTCTGTGATGTGTACCCCAGTGATTAGTCTTCCTCTGTGATCAGTCTCCCAGTCACAGGTTCTCATCCATATAGATGCCCTAGTGACTAGAACTCCGCTGTGATGGGTGCCTAAATAGCTGACTCTCCAATGGAATGAGTGTTCCAGTGACTGTCTCTACCCCATGATGGTTGCCCCAGTGACTAGCACTCCACTGTGATGGGTACCTAAATAGCTGACTCTCCAATGAAATGAGTGTTCCAGTGACTGTCTCCATGATGGTTGCCCCAGTGACTAGGACTCTTTCATAATTTGTACCCCAGTGACTAGATCCCCTCTACTATGGGTGCCTCAGTGACAGGACATCCTCTGTTATTGGGGTGCCAATATTGAGTGTGCTTTCTTAATGGTTTAAACAGTGATTAGCCTTCCTCTGTGAAACTTGTTTCATTAATGGTACTGCCCTCAATGGGTGATTCAGTGTCTAACCCATCTCTGTGATGGGTGTCCCAGCGACTGGCCCTCTTCCAAAATGGGTGCTTCAGTGATTCACTCCACTTTGTAATATTTGCCCTAATGAATGGCTCTCATTTGTGATGATTGCTTCAGTGACTGTTCCTCGTCTCTGATTGTTGTACCAGTGACTAGTCCTCCTCCAAAACCGATGCCCCAGTGACTCACACTCCTTTGTAATGGGTGGTGTATTCACTAGACTACTATATGATAGGTGCTGCATGACTGATTATCCTCAATATTGGTGCCCCATTGTCTGATCCTTCTCCATTTTGGGTGTCCCAGTCACTGTGCCTCCTATGTGATTGGTGCCCAATGACTGACACTCCTCTATAACGGTTGCCACAGTGAAGAGCCCACATCTCTGATGAGTGTCCCACTTACTGACCTTTCTTCATAATGGTTGTCACAGAGACTGGCCCTCCTTTATGATGAGTGCTCTAGTGACGGAGCCTTTCTCTATAATTGTCCCCCAGTGCAGAGCCTCCCCTCTGATTTATGCTCCAATGACTTGCCATCACATGTGAGGGGTATCACATTGACTAACTTTCTTCTACAGTGGGTGTCCTAGTAAGTGTGCCTCCTCCAAAATGGATGTTTCTGAGACTAGCCATCTTTTCTGATGGGTGCACCATCTCCTGAGCCTTCTTTATAATGGGTGCCCCAGTGACCAGCCCACCTCTGTTAAGAGTGTCCTAGTGCATGAGCCTCTTCCCTATATGTGCTGCATTGACAGGACCTCTTATGTATTTACTGCTTCAGTGACAGGACCTCCTCCAAATTGTGGGCCCCAGTGACTAGGCCTCTTCTGTGATAGATATTGTAGTAACAGGGACTCCACCATAATCTGTGTCCTGGTGACTAACCCTCCTCTCTGATGGGTGTCCTGATGACTGGTTTTCTTCTGTGATGGGTGTCCCAGTGACTGGTTCACAACTGTGATAAGTGCTCCAGTGACTGGGTCTCTTCTAAAATTGATGTTCCAGTGACTGACCTTCCTGTGTTAAAAATGCACCAGTGACTGATTTTCTTCTGTCATGGGTCCAACACTGACTTTTCCTCCTCTCTGTTGGATGACCCAGTTAATGGTCCTTCTTTATGATATAAGTCCAAGTGACTAAACCCTGCCTCATGGGTGCCCCAGTGACTTATCCTCATATGTGACATGTGCCACCATGATTGGTCATCCTCTATGATGGGTGCCCCAGTGACTGATCATCCTGTGATGGGTGTCACAGTGACTAATTTTCTTCTGTTACAGGTCCTCTGTTATTAGTTTTCTTCTGTGATCTTTGCCCCAGTGACTGGTCCTCCCAGATAGTGGTTGCACCAGTGAATAACTCACCTCTGTGGTGGGTGACCCAGTGACTTGTCTTCCTTCAAAATGGGTGCACCAGTGGTTCACCTTCTTCTGTGATGTGTGCCCTAGTTACAGGTCATACTCTGTCAAGGGTGACACCATGATTAGTCCTACTTCATAATGGGTGCCTCAGTTGCTGACTGTCCTCTGTGATAGATGCCTAATTTTCTAGCCCTCCTCTGTGATGAGTTCTCCAGAAATTGATTATCTACAGTGATGATCACCTCACTAATGATATGACATCTCTTATGGGTTCCCCCGTGACTGGGTTTACTCCGATTGGTGCCTTAGTGAATAACCCTCCTGTTGATGTGTGTACCAGTAATTGGTGCCCAGTGACTGGTCCTCCTCTGTGATCAGTGACTAGGGGCTGGCCCTCCTTATGGGTGCCTCAGTGATTGGCCCTTCTCTAGGATGGGTACCTTAGTTATTAGCCCTTATTTGAGATGAATGTCTCAGTGACAGGTTCTCCTCTATGATGAGTGCATAAGAGACTGGCCTTCCTCTGTGATGGGTGCCCCAGTGACTGAGCATCCTCCTAATGGGTGCCCCATTCACCTGACCTTTTCTGTGATGGCTGCCTCAGTGAATGGCTCTCTTGGGTGATGGGTATGACAATGACTTTCTCTCTTCTGTGACAAATGTCTCAGTGCATGGTCATACTGTGCAATGTGTGCCCCTGTGACTAGCACTTGTTTATGATAAATGTCCCAGTAACTGATCTTTCTCTGTGATGGCTACCACATGGATTTTGTTTCCTTTGTGATGACTGCACCAGTTACTGTTCCTCCTCTGCGTTTGGATACCCAGTGACACAGCCCTCTTAATCAATTCTCCAGTGCCAGTAGCTCATTTGTGATGTGTGCCACAGTGACTGGACCTCCACTGTGACTGATGTGAGAGTGACTGGTCCTCCTCTGTGATATCTGTCCTAGAAACTGAACCTCCTCTGTGTTGGCTATTAGTGACTATCTCTCGGTGATATGTTCCTCAGTGACTGGGCCTCCTTTGTGATCAGGTACCCATTGACTGGCCATCCTTATTGATGAGTGTCCTAGTGGTAGAACCTCCTCCATAATAGTTGCATCATTGACTGGACCTCTGCTGTGAATAGTGCCTTAGTGACTGGCTTTCCTATGTAATGAGTGCCCATGACTGGATATCCTCTGTGATAGGTGCCCCAGTTACAAACTCTTTTCTGTGATGATAGTCCTTGTGACTGACGCTTCTCTCTTATGTTTACACTAATGAGTAGTTTTTTCTGTTAGATGCCCCTGTTCTTGTCCTTCCACTACAATATGTTCCTCAATGACTGGGATTCCTCTGAGATATGTACCCCCGTGACTAGCCTTCACCTGTGATGAATACTCTGGTGATGGGCCCTCCTCTGTGATTGGTGTCACAATGACTAGCCATCCTCAATAGCTGATGCTCTAGTGACTGGCCCTTCTCCATGACTGGAGTCCCATTGACTGCCTCAGTGATGGTTCTCCCAGTGATTAAACTTCTCTCTGATGTGTGCTTTTATAATTTGCCCTCTGTTATGGATGCACTAGTGATAGGCATTCCTCTGTGATCAGTACCTGAGTGACAGAGCCTTCTCCATTTTGGTCCACCGGTGAGTGGCCCTCCTTCATTATGAGTGCCCAGTGACTTTGTCTCCTCTGTGATTGATGTACAATGACTAGCCCCCCTTTACAATGTTTGGCCCAGTGATTAGCCCTCCTCTCTGATGGGTGTCCCACTTAGTGAATCACCTCCATAATGGGTGCCCCAAAGACTGATTTTATTCTGTAATAAGTGTGTTTGTGACTGTCCTGCTTCTGTCATAGGTGCTTCAGCGACTGTGACTCCTCTGTGATGGATAGCACAATGCCTAGCACACTTCACTAATGGAAGCCTTAGTTACTAGCTCTACTCTGTGACGGGTGACCCTGTGAAAGGCTCTTCCCTTTGATAAGTGTCCCAGTGATGTGCTTTGCTCTGTTATAGCTGACCGAGTGACTGGGCCTCCTCCATAATGGACACCTATTGAATAATCCTGTTCTGTGATGGGTGCCCTAGGGATTGATTGATCCTTTTCTGTGATGTATACACTGGTGACAGGCCTTGCTTAGTGGTTGGTGCCACAATGACAGGAATAATTCCATAATGGGTGTCTCAGGAACTGGCCCTCTTTTGTTATGGGGGCCACAGTGATCCACTCTCCTCTGTGTGAGTGTTTCAGTGACTTACCATCCTCTGTAAGAGATGGCCCCATGACTTGCTAACCTCTGTGATTTGTGTCCCAGTAACTGGACCACGTTTTTATGACTTCCCAAGTGATTGCTTCTTCTCTCTAACATGCCCCAGTGACGGACCCTACTCTGTTATGGTGCCCCAGTACTGTCCCATTACTGTGATAGCTGTCCCAGTAAATGGCCCTACTCCCAAATGGGTGCCATGGTGATGTGCTCTCCTCTGTGATGAGTGCTCTCATGATTTTTTTTCCTCTGTGATAGGTGAACCTGTGACTGGGACTTCTCCATATTTGTGCCCTGTGTCTGGTTCTTTTATTATGGTGCTCCAGTGCCTGTACATCCTCTGCAGTTGGTGCCCAGTGTCTGGCCCTCCTCCTTAATGATTGCCCCATTGACTTGTTCTTCACTGTGATAGGATTCTTAATGAGTAGACCTCTTCCATTATGTGTGACTCAGTTACAGAGTCTCCCCTGCTATTGGTTTCCTAGTGATTGGCCATTTTACATGATGGGTTCCCCAATGAATAGCCCTTGTATCTAATGGGTGTCATAGTGACTGAGTCTTCTTCATAAGGAGTGCTGCAGTGATTGGGCATCTTCTGCATTGGTGTCTCTATGACTGGTAATAATTTGTGGTGGTTGCCACAGTGACTAATACTCTTTGAAAATGGGTATCCTACAAACTGGGCCTCTTCCATATGGGTAGCCTAGTGATTAGCCTTCCTATCGGATGAATGCTCAAGTTTCTGGAGCTCCTTTAATGGATGCCCCAGTGAAGGTTCTCTTTCATGATTGGTGTTTCAGCTACTGGCCCCTCTATATAACAGGCTCTCCATTGAATGGGTCTCTTCTGTAATTGGTGTAACAATGAATGTCCTCCTCCAAACTGAAAGCCCTGGTGACTAGTACTTCTTAGTGAGGGGTGTTCCAGCAACTGGATATCCTCCATAATAGACATCCAGTGACTAGTCCTCCTCTGTTATGGGTGCACCAGTGACTGACTATCGTCTGTTATGTGAATCCATATGACTGGTTACCTTTTTTGTTTGATGCCCCAGTGATTGGGCATCCTCTATAATGTGTGCAGTAGTGACTGGCCCTCCTCTCTAAAAAATGTGCCAATGAATAAAATTCCTCTGTGATCTTCCTCTGTGAAGAGTACCAGACTGATTTCCTCTGTTATGACTGCCCCGGTTACTGGCCCTCCTCAGTGATCAAAACCCCAGGGACTGAGATCCTCCTAATGGGTGCTCCAGTGACTGGTCCTCATCTATAATGGATGCATCATTGACTGACCCTCTTCTGTAATTTCTGTCTCAGGAATTGGCTTTCCTTTGTGATGTTACCCAGTAAATGACTCTCCCCTGCAATGGGTGCTTCAATGACAGACTCTCCTGTGTGATTGTTGCCCCAGTGACAGGTTCTCCTCTCAGATAGTTGCCCCAGTGAGTAGACTTCTTATTTGATGAGTGCAACAGTGTCAGTCCCTCCTCTAAAATATGTGTCACAGTGATCAGCACTCCTTGGAGATGGGTGCCCCAGTGATTGATCCTTCTCCATGATCAAGTCCCCAGTGACTGGCCCTAATCTATGCTGGATGCCCTATTGACTAGCCCTACTCTATGATGAGTGACCCAATGTCAGGTTATCCTCTGTGATGGTTGCCCCAGTGACTGAATCTCATAAGTGGTGGTTGCCCCAGTGACTGCCCGACCTTCATAATGAGCATCCCAGTGACTGGTCCCCCTCCAATATGGGTAGCCAAAGACTGGGCCTCCTCTGTTATTGGTGTCGCAGTGACTGGCACTCTTTCATCATCGATGCCCCAGCTACCAGCTATCCTCTGTCATTGGTGTGCAATTACTGGTCTACTCAAAATGGAGGCCACAATGACTCACCCTACTCTGTGATGGGTGTCCCAGGGTCTGGTCTTCCTGTGTTATTGGTTACCCTGTGTCATGGCCTCCTCCATGTTTGTTCCCTAGTAACTGGTCCTTCTTCATTTTTGGTGGTTCAGTCTCTGAGGTTTCACTGTGATTGATTCCCAGTGATTTGTCCTCCATAAAGGTTGACATAGTGACTTGCCTTCCTCTGTTATAGGTACACCAGGGACTGGGTCTTCTCCAAAATTTATGCATCAGTGACTGCCTCTTCTGTGTATGCTGCCCAATGACTGCCCATCCTCTGTGATGGATGCTGCAGTAACAAGTACTCTTCTATGATGACTATTCTAGCAACTGAACCTTCCTTCAAAATGGGTGGCTGAGTGACTTGCCCTCCTCTCTGATGGGTGAACCAGTTTCTGGGCCACCTCCTTAATAAGTGCTCCATTGAGTATCTTCTATGATAGGAATTTCAGTAACTTGGCCTTCTTCATAATCTGTGTCCCAGTGACAAGCCCTCCTCCCTTATGGGTGTCCAGTAACTGGACATCTTCTCTGATTGTGAACCCAACGACTACCCATCTTTTGTGATGGGTGCTGCAGTAGCAAGTCTTTTATTATGGGTATCTTACAGACTGGGCCTCCTCCAAAATGGGTCCCTAGGTGACTAGCCCTTCTCTCTGATGAATATCTCAGTTTCAGGTCTTTCCTACATATATATACCCAAGTGAATAACCGTCCTCATGATGAAAGTCTTAGTGCATTGGCCTCCACCATAATGGGCCTCCCAGTGACTGGATCCCTTCTGCGATATGTGCCATAATGAACGACCATCCTGTCTGATGTGTACCACAGTGACTAGCCCTCTTCTGTGATGGGTGTTCTAGTAAATGGACCTATTCCAAAATAAGTATACCAGTGAGTAGTTCTTTTCTGTGATGTGTGCCCCAGTATCTGGGCCTCATCCATAAGAAACGTTTCAGTGATTTTCCCCCCTCTGTGATAAATGCTTCAGTGATTGTCCCTCCTTAATGATAAGTGCTTCATTTACCGGGCCTGCTCTGTGATTGATTCCCTAGTGACTTGTCCTCTTTCAAATTGGTGCCCCAGGAACTAGGCCTCTTCTGTGATGGATGTCCCAGTAACTGAGCCTTCTTCATAATGGGTGCTCCAGGGACTAGCCCGCATCTGTCATTGGTGGCGTAGTGTCCAACCTTCCACAAAATGAATGTTCCAGAGACTCACCCTACTCTGTGTTGTGTGCTCTGCTGACTGATCCTCCTCTGTATGGGTGCCACAGTGATTGATCCTCTTTTGTAACAGGTACCACAGTTACTGACGCTCCTCTGTGATTTGTGCCTCAGTGAGTAGCCCATTTCTGTAATAGGTGCACTGAGTCTGGTACTCTCTGTGATGGGTGCCTCATTGTCTTTCCTCCTCTTGGATGTGTTTCCCAACCACCAGCCTTCCTCTTTGAACCACGTTGCTGAGACTAGTTTGTCTCTATGGTGGATTCCATAATACATGACCCTATTCTGGTTTTGGTGCCCCAGTGGTTGCTCCTTTTCTGTGTGAGGTGACCCTGTGATTAGACATACTTTGATTGAGGTTCTCCTCTATAATGGCTGCTCCAGTGACTTTCCCTCCTTTTTGTTGTGTATCCAGCTTTGGCCCTCTTCTGTGATGGGAGTCCAGTGATTAGTCATTATCCATAATGTGTTCCTTAGTGACAAATGCTCCTCCGTGATGGCTGCCCCACTGACTGAGTCTCCCCTATAAGGAGTGTCCCAGTGACTGGCTCTCCCTTGTATTAGTTGCTCCAGTGACTGGACTTCCTCCCTAATGGGTATTCCAGTGACTGGCACTATTTTGTGATGCGTGCCCCCAGTGACAGACACTTTTCTGTGATTGGTACCCCAGTATCTGGTCTTCGCATATGGTGAATGCCCCAGTGAATGTCACTCCTCTGTGATGGGAGACTTGGAAATTGGACTTATTCCATTCAGGTGCCTTAGTTACAAGATCTACTCTGTGATTGGTGTACCCGTGACATTCCTTATGTATGATGAGTATGACAGTGACTAACCTTCCTCTGTTAATTGTGTCCTAGTAACAGCCTCCTCCAAATTGGTGAACCAGAAACTATTCTTCATCTGAGATGGGTTCCCTAGTTCCTGGGCCTCCTCCAATATAGGTGCCCCAGTGACTGAACCTCCTTGGTGAAGGGTGTCCCAGTGATTAGGCTGCCTTCATAGCAGGTACTTCATTTACTGGGGCTCCTTTGTGATTGGTGCCTCTTTGACTGGCCCTCCTCCAGATGGGGTGCCCCAATAAATAGCCCTTCTCTGTGATATATGATCCAGTCCCTGGTCCTCTTATATAATGGATGCCCATATAAGTAGTGCTTCTCTGTGAAGGAAAACACAAGATTGGTCTGCTTCTATGATGGTTCCAAAAGTGACAGGTCTTTCTCTGTTATGGGTACTCCAGTTACCGTCCCACTTGTGTTTTGTGTGCCAAGTGTCTAATTCTCTGCTGTGGTGGGTGTCCAAGTGACTGGTCCTCTTCTGTGATTGAGTTCCCAATGACTGATCTTCCTCTGTGATGGATGCCTCAGTGACTGACTCTCCCCTGTGTTTAGTGCCCTACTGAGTGAGCTGCTTTTGTGGCTAAAGCTCCAGTGACTGATTCTCTTCTGCAGTCGGTGCACCAGTGACCAGCCCTTATATATGAGGGGTACACCTGTGATTGACCTCCTGTATGAAGGGTGCCCCAGAGCACCCAATATCATGGGTACTTCTGTTAGTAGACTTCCTCTGTGATCAGTGCCTAGTCCTGCTCAGTGATGGGTTTCCAAGGAACTAAACCTCCTCTATGATGGGTGCCACCAGAACAGACAGGTCTATGTGATGGGTTCACCATTGAGTGACCTTCTTCTGTTATGACTGTATTAGTGATGGGCATTCCTCTGCTATAGGTGCCAGTAACTACACCTCATCTGTGATGGGTAACCTAGTTAATGTCCCCATTTGTGATGACTGACCTTCTGCGATGGCTATCTCAGTGACTCTCTTCTGTGATGGGTGCCTGACAACACTTCCTCTCTGATGAGTGCTCCAGTGGCTAGTCTTCTTCTGTGATGTTTTTTTCAGTGTCTGGATCTCCACCAAAATGGTTGTCTAAGTGACAAGCCCTCCTGTGAGAAGGTTTTTCAATGACTGGCCTTCTTCCATAATGTATGCCCTAGTGACAAGCACTCCATTGTTTTGTGTACCACAGTGAGAAGCACTCATTTGAGATGAAGTCATAGTAGCCAGCATACTTTTGTGATGCATTTCCCAGTGAATAACCCTCTTCTGTGATGTGTTAATTTTTTCCTAGTCCTTCTCTATATGTGGTACCTCAGTGACTGGCAATCCTCTGTGAAAATTGCACCAGTGACTGATCCTCCTTGTGATGTGTGCCTCAGTGACTAGCTTCCTTCTATGATCACTGCCTTATAAAATGGGTGCCCCTGTGACTAGGCTTTCTCCATTATGGAAGCCCTAGTAGTTAATTCTAATTCCTGAGTAGTTCCCCATTGACTGACCCTCCTTAGTAAAAGGTGCACTAGTGACTAACCCTTCTATGTAGTGTGTGTCCTCATAAGTGGGCCTCTTCCATAATTGGAGTTACAGTGGCAAACCCTTCTTGGAATGGGTTTTCCCATTGAACGACCCTCATCAGTGATGGATGCTACTGTAACTGTCCCTCCTCTGTGATTGTTGTTCCAGATACTGGCCCTCCTTCAGAATGGGTGCCAAGTGACTGACCTTCCTCTGTTATTGGTGTAATAATGAGTATTCTTCTTCTGTGATAAGTTTCTCAGTGACTGAACTTCCTCCTAATTGGTGGCCCAGTGACCAGCCATCCTCTGTAATGGATGTCTCAGAGACTGATTTTCCTATGTGATGTGTCACAGTGACAGATTTCTCTGAAATAGGTTTATCAGTAGTTGACTGTCCTGTGATGTATGATCCAGAGACTGGCACTCTTTTGATGGTCTTCCTATTGATTGGCTCTCCTCTCCTCAAGTGACTAGCACTCCTCTGTGATTGGTGCCACAATGGCTGGAATACACTGGGTGGGAGCTGCAGTAATTAGCCCTGTTCTGTGATGGAAGTCCTAGGATTAGACTGTCTCCAAAATGAGTGCTTTAATGACTATCCCCATTCTGTTATGGATGCCCTTGTTCTGGGCTTTTTCCATGATGGTTGCCCCAAGCAACAGGTCAGCCCTTTGATGGGTTTCCAGTGACAAGTCCTCCCCCATAATAGGTGCTTCACTGATAGTTCTTACTGTTACAGTGACTAGCCCTCATAAAATTTGGATCCCCCCGTGACTAGCTCTCCTTTGTAATGTGTCCTCAATAGATGGTGTGCCAGTGACTAACCCTCCTTTTTATAGAAGTCCTTATTACTGGTTCTCCACTGTGACAGATGCCCCAGTGAATGGACCTCCTCTATAATGTGTGCCTCAGTGACTGGCTTTCTTCTGTAATGTATGCCCCAGTGTCTATCTTCTGTTATTGATGTCACAGTGGCAAGCCCATTTCTCTGTGATGCTCCAGTGACTAGTCTCCCTTTGTGATGGGTGCCGTTGTGACAGGTCCGCCTCTGTAATGTGGCCACCAGTGACTGATACTCCTTTATTATGAATGCCCCAGGGACTGGCCCTCATATTATAATGTGTACATCAGTGATTGACCAGAAGCCGTGTAATGGGTGTAATCCCAGGGCTTTTATCCCCAAACTCCACAAAGTTGTCATCCCGAGAACTCCTGCTGCTATGGTTACACAAAAGGTAGCATGTGCCTTTAACATGAATAGGTCCAGGTGCACACAGGACATCCCCCACTCTCAAACAAATGTATTTTTCAAACATAAGGAAAAACATGAAGTTTTATCCAGTTTCTATATACCCTTAATTGTTTATAGCTACATAACATCGTTCAATGCTTACACCTAAAACTAACATAATAATATATTGCCTTTTACTCTTCTATGCTAATTCAAACTGGTTTCTATAAAACTATTGGTGCTATGGTTACTCTCTCCTAGCACTAGCCAGCCTAATACAAACTTCACTGGCCCCCTAAATCAAACTGAACTAACCACACTTCTATAATAAAATGGTTACTTAATTTTTCTTAATCTATATAAATTATTTTCTAAAACTTATATCTATAACTTTCTCAAGGTTGCATCAAAAGAACCTGTGACCTGTACTAAGGTTCCTCAATGTGACTCAAAGCCAAACTTAAATTGTGATAAAGCAAAAGACCATAAGCCATGGGGAATAGGAATAATAGACTCCTAGGTTAGTTGTGTACATTCTGGTCTCAGAGTTTTCTGTTAGAGCCAGCTGGAGCTTTTCTTGGTAGTTTGTGCCAAATGGAAAAGGAGGGAGGGAATGGGTCAACAGCTCCTGAACACATCCTAGTGGTCTTGGGGTCAACGACCCTTCCTGATCCCTAATGCTCAGTGGGCCTCCGAGGCCGGCTACCAACAATGGGGCTACCCATTGAATCACCCAATTAGAAGGAGGAACAATCACTGGGTCACTCATCACAGAAGATAGCCAGTCACTGGCCACCAATCATAGAGAAGGATAAGTCACTGTAGCAGCCAAAATGGAGGAAGCCAAGTCACTGAGACACCCATCACAGAGGAGAGCTAGACAATGGGCAACCCATAGTCCATGAAGGAAAGTCATTGGGGTACCAACAACAGAAGTGATACAGTCACTGCCACAAAAATTATAAGGGATATCCGGTCACTGGGACACTCAGTCAAGAAGATGGCAAGTCACTGGGACAAGCATCATTGAGAAGGACAAGTAATTGGGGCATTTACCACAGAGGACGTCCCATCAGTGGGGCACCCATAATGGAGGGGTTTAGTCACAGAGGCACCCATTTTGGAGGACGGAAGTCTACTGGGACATCTATCACAGAGGAGGGCTATCCACTAGGAATCCCAGTTTGGAAGAGTGCCAGTCACGAGCATGAATCACAGAGTCACCCAGTCACTGAAGAAACAATAATGAAAGGGCTAGTTGTTGGGGCACCAATCACAGAGAAGGATCAGTCATTGAGGCATTTTTTTAAGAGGAGGGTCAGGCTCTGGGGCATCTACAACAGAGGATGACCAGTCACTGGGGCATCCATCACAAAGGAGAGTTAGTCACTGGAAAGACAAATATGGAGAAGGCCAAGTAATTGAAACAATTATAAGGCAAAAGATATGAAGAGACACTCCACAAAAGAGGACATCCGAGCAGCCAACAAACACATGAAGAAATGTTCAACCTCACTAATCATCAGGGAGATGCAAATCAAAACCACACTGAGATACCACCTAACTCCAGTCAGAATAGTAATTATCAACAACTTAAAAAATAACAGCCTCTGGAGAGGGTGTGGTGAAAAGGGAACACTTCTACACTGTTGGTGGGAATGTAAACTAGTGCAACCACTGTGGAAAGCAGTGTGGCAATTCCTTAAAGCTCTAAATATCAACCTCCCATATGATCCCGCAATCCCCCTACTGGGAATATACCCTGAAGAACTCAAAACACTCTATAAAAAAGATACCTGCACACGTATGTTTATCGCAACATTGTTCACAATAGCAAGAACCTGGAAACAATCATGCTGCCCATCAAAAGAGGATTGGGTTAAAAAAACGTGGTACATATACACGATGGAATACTATGCAACCATAAAAAAGAGCAAAATCATGAATTTCACAGCAACGTGGATGGAACTAGAGTCTATAATACTGAGTGACCTCTCACAGAAACAAAGATCCGAGTATCACATGTTCTCACTCATATAATGGACCTTGAACATCCAATGCAATACTATAAGAAAATGATTGACGGTACTGGGAAACTATGGGGGGGTAGGGAGATGGGATTAACAGTAGCAAATATCTGCCTGGGGATGGGGAAACACCTCTTATCAACATGGTGCCTGAATGAAACGTAATTGTACCCCTAACCCTTAACTGTACTTCACAAAATCATAATAATAAATATTGATTATGAAAAAAAAGAGAAGGGCCCTGTCATCTATTGCAGAGGAGAGCTAGTCACTAGGGCAACCATGATGGAGAGATAAAGTCACCGTGGCTCACATCACAAAGGAGGCCAATAACGGGGGACACCCATAACAGTGGAGGGCCACTCAATTGGGCACCAATTGCAGAGGGTGCTAGTCACTGGCAGACCCATTAAAGATGAGCACCAGTCACTGGGGTACAAATCACAGAGAAGGAGAGTCACTGAGCCACCCATAACAGAGAAGGGACAGTCAGTAGGACACCTATAAAAAAGGAGTTCCTGTCATGGGGAAACCCCTCACAGAGGAGAACCAGTCACTATTACACCAGCACAGAATACTACTTGGCCCTGTGGCACCAATAATAAAGGTAGACCAATCACTGGGGCAATCATTATGGAGGAGAGCTAGTCACTGGGATAACCATCACAAAGTGTGCTCAGCCAGTGGTGTATCTATCGCTGAGGAGTGTCAGGCACTGGGACAGCAATTACAAAGGAGGACATGTCATTGAGATAACCAATGTGAAGGAAGGCTAGTTATTGGGACACCCATCACAGAGATGAGCCTGTCACTAGGGGACCCATTACAGATTAGGTTCAGACACTGGGGTATAAATTACTGAGGACGACAGTCATTTGGATACTCATATGGAAGAGGGATAGTCACTGTGGCTCACATTATGTAGGAGAATCAGTCAAGAGGGCAGCAATTACAGAGGTAAGATATACACAGTGTCGTCTATCACAGACTAAGTTCAGTAACTGGCTCATTTTTCAAAGAGGACCGTCAGTGAGGAATAGATTACAAAGAAGGACAATTCACGGTGGCATCCATCACAGATGAGGTGTACTTAGTGACCACCCATCACAGAAGTGGGACAGTCACTGGTACAGCTATCACAGAAAAGGTCCATTCACTGAAACACCCATCACAACGGAAGACCAGTCATGTGTGCACCCCTGAGAGAGGAGGAGTAACCAGTGAAACACCAATAAGAGAGGAGGGCCATCACAGAGGTGGTCCAATTACAAGGGAAAACCTCATATATGGGGGAAACTTAGTAGTACACCCACTACAGAGAAAGTTTAGTAATTGTGTCATGAATAACAGATGAATGTCAGTCACTGAGGTACCCTCACAGAGAAGAACCAGTCATTTGGGCACCCATTTGGAAGGGTTCAGTCTCTGGGGCTCCAATCACAGAGGATGACCAATAACAGGGACAGTCACCATGGAGGAGGAAAAATCAATGTAGTGCCCATTACAGCAGAGAATCAATCACTGGGGCGTTTATCACAGAGGAGGGACAGTCACTGTGACACACATTATAGTTGAGGCACAGTCACTGAGGCATCAATCACAGAGGACAGTCAGTCACTAGGACATCTATCAACCCTAGAGCTAGTCACTGAGGAACCTGTTATTTAAGAGGCCCAGTAAGTGGGACAATCATCACAGTGGAAGGCTAGTCACTGGGACACATATCAAAGAGGAAGATCAGTCAGTGGGGTATTCACAATGAAAAAGGGCAGTCACTTGAGCACTTGTTCTGGAGAAGGCCATCATTAGGTCACCAATCAAAGAGGAAGACCTCTCACTGGTCATCTATCAAAGACAGATCCAGTCACTGGTGCACATATTATAGAGCATGCCCAGTCAATGGAGCAACCATTACAGAAGACTGCTCATAAAGGTATGTATCACTGGGGAGAGCCAGTCAATGGTACAACCATTACAGAACAGAGCAAGTCACTGTGGCACCCATCAGAGAAGAGTCAATCACTAAAGCATCTATAACAAAGGAGAACAAGTTACCTAGGCACACATCACAGAGGAGATTAAGTCAGCAAAACACACATTAGTAGGGACTCAGTCTTTAGGGCTGTGATCATAGAGGAGATCCCTTCAGTGCAACATCCATCAAAGAGGAGGACTAGTCACTGAGGCACCCATTATGGAGGAGAACCAGTCACTAAATCAGTGATCATAGAAGAAAGTTAGTCATTGAGAAACTGATGAGAGAGGATCAGTGACTAGTATTTTTTATGGGGGCGGGACGGAGCAAAATCACAGAAGAGATGCAGTCACTGCTCACCCATCAGTGAAGAGGGCCTGTCAAGGAGATACGCATCACAGAAGAGGAGCAGTCACTGAAGAACCCATCATAGAGGAGGGCCAGTCACTCAGAGACCCATTACAGACAAGAGGAAGTCACTGGGGCACCGTTAAAGAGGAGAGTCAGTCCTTGAGGAACCCTTCACTGAGGTGAACACATCACAGATGTATTCCTCACAGAGAAGGTCTAGTCACTGGTGTACCCAACACAGAGAAGTATTGTCACTGTAGCACCAATCACAGAGGCAGGTCAGTCACTAGGACACCCGTCACAGAGGACAGCATGTCACTGGGACAACTGTCATAATGGAGAGGCAATCACTGGGGTCATGAATTATGGAAGAGACCCAGTAACTGGAAGGCCCATCATAAAGGGGGACAGTCAATTGTGCACCCAATTTTGAGATGAGTAAGTCAGGGGGACACCAATTATAATCCCTGTCTATAAAGGACATATTATAAAGGATGCCCAATTATTAGACTGCCATCACAGAGAATGATCAGTTACTTGAGCTCATATCACAGTGGAGGCTCAGTCAATGGGGCACCTATCACAGAGGAGAGACAGACACTGGGTCATCCGTCATAGAGGGTGACCTGTCAATGTTAAAGCTATCACAAAATAGGGTCAGTTACTGGGATACCTGAATGGAGACCAAAAAAGGAAAACCTTTTTTTTTAGTTGGAGTCTCACTCTGTCACCCAGACTGGAGTTCAGTGGTTACTCCTGGCCACCGCAGCTTTGACCTGCTGGGCTCCGGCGATCTTTCTGCCTCAGCCTTCCAAGTAGCTGAAACTACAGGTGCGTGCTACCACGCCTGGCTAATTTTTTGATTTATTGTAGATATGAGGTCTCGCCTGCCCAGGTGGCTTTCGAACCCACAGGCTCAGGCAATCCACTCACCTCAGCCTCCAAAGGCACGGGATTACAGGCTGAGCCACTGAGCCCGGCTTGAGAAACCATTTTTTAATCGTGTTCCTAAATGCTAACACAATGATGAGAAAGTAGATGCTAAGTTTTGGATAAATGCACACATTAGGTCTGATTAACTTTGCTAACTTTGTCTTTTCAGAAACACAGACTCCTTAAGCATGACCAGTATTGACCCACTGTATATTCAGTGCATTGACAATCAAACTTGCCTACAGTAAAGAGAGTTTACAAGACCTAATCATGCATTATCAAAATTATGCAAATCACAAAACATGTGATTACAAAAGCTATGCAGATCACAGAATTTGTGATCTTTTAGAAGGGGTAGTGAGTGAGAATTCAACCTTCTAGTTGATTTGGTGCCATGAGGGAAATCAATAATCCCCCAAAGCTGGCTACTGGGAATGCGTAGGAGATATGAGAAGCGCATTCTCCGTTATCTCTAAGGAGTGCTATTCAGGAATGTGCAGGAGCACTGGGATTCTTACTGTCTTCTTCTCTAGGGACTGTGATAATGTGGGTGGACCCTGTGTCACAGGGTCTCCAAGACATTCACAGATGGTCAATAAGAAAGTAACAGCAGTCATACCTCCCTGATTGCAACATATCCAGGGAAAATGAATTGAGCCTGGGCTCAAGGGGTTACGGGGCCTCGCTGATCTAGAGTGTAGGCCTGCTTCCTGACTCTGGGATGTGAACCTTTCTTAAATAAATCTTTTCTTCTTTCACCTCTTTGTGTGTTGCAATTCTCTGCATTACTCAGATCTCTGCTTGCCAGCATGCACCTCTAGCATTCTGGTTCCACTGCTACTGTGCCTCCCTTCTACCATCAACCCATCCACCCTCACCCTATCTGTTCCCTGACAATACCCATTACAGAGGAGGGGCCTTATCTGTGGCAGACATCACTGACAATGGCCAGTTCAGTAAGACACCCATTACACCCATTAAAGAGGAGGACTAGTCACTGAGGTAACCATTACTGAGGAGGACCAGTCACTAGGCACCATCACAAAGGAAGCACAGTCACTAGATCACCCATAAATGAGAGGACCAGCCACTGGATCACCAATATGTAGGAGGTTAAGACATTGAGATACGGATCACAGAGAAAGGACACTCACTATGTCACACATCAGAGGAGAGCAATTCACTGGGGTGCCCATTTGGAGGAGGACCAGGCACTGGTCACCCATCACAGAGGTTGGCTAGTCACTGGGGTCCCAATTTTGGAGGATGACTATTCCCTAGGGCTACAATTACATATGAGGGCCAGACCCCGAGGCACCAGTCACACAGGAGGGCCAGACACACAGAAACCCATCACAAAGGAAATATAGTCACTGGCACACCTATTATTGAGGAGGCTCATTAAGTGGGACACCCATAACAGATAACCAGAGGACTAATCACTGGGCCAACCATTATGAAGGAAACCAATCACCGGGGCACCAATCACAATGGAAGCCCAGTCACTGGGATACCCATAATGGAGGAGGATCAGTTAATGGGGCACCCGTTATGGAGGAGTAATTGTCACTAAAACAATAATCACAAAGGGGAATCAGTTACTGGGAAACACATCACAGAGGATAGCCGGACATTAGTGCACCCATTACAGAGGACGAATAGTCAATAGGGCACCCATTATAGATGAGAACCAGTCACTGAGACTGGGATCCAATCAAGGAAGAGGATCAGTTCTTGGAGGTGCTCATAACAGAGGAGGCCCTGTCATGGACACATTCCTCAAACAGAAGGTCTAGTCACTGAGACACCCACATCAAGGAAGCCTGGGCACTGTGGCACCAATAACAAAGGTGGAACAGTCACTGTGGCAACGTTATGAAGATGAACCAGTCAATTGTACAACCTTTTAAGAGGAGAGCTAGTCACCATGACAACCTTTATGATGGAGGTTCAATCAAAGTAGCATCAATCAGAGAGGAGGTCGGTCACTTGGGCACCCATAATGGAGAAGAGTTAAACACTGGAGCAACCATTATGGAGGATACCCAATAACTAGGTCATCAATCACAAATGAAGCCCTATTTCTTATATACCCATAACAGAGGAAGATCAGTCACTGGGCAACAGATCAGAGAAGAGGGTCAATCACTTGGGCATCCATTATGGATGAGACCGAGTCACTTGGGCAACTATCATAGAGGAGATTCTGTCTCTGGGCACCCATCAAAGTGGAGTGTGAGTCATTGGGAAACAAATTATGAAAGAGCTTCAGTTACTGAAATACCTATGAAAGAAGTGGGCTGATCATGACAGCACTCAAGTTTCAGGAGGACTAGTTACTGGGGCACCAATCACAGAGACGTAGCAGTCAATGGAGCAGCTATTATGGAGGAGGCCCAAACATTGGAACATCCATCACAGAGCAGGTCTAATAACTGTAACAACCATCATGGAGGAGAACCAGTCACTGAGACATCACAGAGCAGGGCCAGTCACTGGGAAAACTATCACAGAAGAGGGTCAACCACTGGGGCACACATCACAGGGGAGGGCCAGTCCCTGAACTGTCCACCATAGAGAAGGTTCAGTCACTTGGACATAGAATAAGAGGGACATATTCACTGGGTTTCTGATCACAGTGGAAAGCCAGTCACTTGAACACCCATCAAAAGGAGGACCAGTAACTGGGGCACCTATTTTGGAGGGGCCCCAGAAACTGAGGCACCCATCAGAGAGGAGTGCTAGTCACAGGGGTACACATTTTGGAGCGTGACCAGTTACTAGGACCCCCATCACAGAAGAGAAATAGTCACTGGGTTGGCCATCACAAAGGATGGCTAGTCATTGTGGTCCCACTCACAGGGGAGGTCCAGATACTGGGGCACTCATTATGGAGGTGGCCCAGTCACTGACACTTATCATTGAGGGGGTTAGTCACTGGTATTCCTATCATAATAATGGCCAGTAGGGGGCACTAAACAAAAGCTAGAGACCCAGTTACTGGGACACACATTATGGAAGAAGACAAATCACTAGGACACCCATCACAAAGGAGGGTCAGTGAATGGGGAATACATTGTGGATTGACCTCAGTAAGTGGGGCACCCATCATAGAGGAGATTTAGTCACTGGGTTAACCACTATGCATGTGGGCCTGTCATAAGACACCTATCACAGGGGAAGGATTGTCACTGGGGCAGCCATAATAGAGAGGATTAGTCACTGAGGTGATAATATGGAGGAGTAACTGTGGCACTTATCACAATTGAGGCCATTCACCAGGGCTTCCATTTTGATTGAGTAAGATCAATGAAAAAGGCATTCATAATGGTTTGGTCAGGAAAGTCACTTGGGCAACAATATCAGGAGGCCCAGTAACAGGAGCACTGATCACAGAGGAATACCATTCCCTTTAGCACCCATCACAGAGTAGGGCCAATGAAAAAGGCACAAATCACAGAGAAGGGTTTGTCAATGTTGCACTAATCAAGAATAAGGGTCAGTCACTGAAACACCCTTTACAGTGGAGGGCCTGTCATTGTGACACACATCACACTGGAGTGTCAGTCATTGGGACATCCATCACAAAGGAGGGCACAAAGGAATAATTGGGACATCCATCACGAAGGATGGTGTCACTGGAGCAACAAATATGGAATAGCACCATTCACTGTGGCATCAATCACTGTGTAGGCTGAGTCACTAGGACACGATAATTGAAGAGGTCCATTCACCGGAGCAATTATTATGGAGGTGATTCAACCATCACAGCAACGAGTCAGTCACACAACCACCAATCCAGAGGAAAACTTGGGTCACCCATCAAAGAAGGACTAGTCACTAGGGCATCCACTATGAATTAGAACCAGTCACTGTGGCACTGATCACAAACCACTCACTTGAACATCCATCATAAAGGAGGATCAGTCACTAGGCATCCATAACAAAGGTGTGCCAGTAACTGTGAACATATTATAGAAACATTCAAGTGATTCTAGCACAAAACACAGAAAAGTCTGATCATTGGGGCACCCATCAGAGAGGAAACTCTGTCACTTGTACAACTATCACAGAGGAGATTCAATCACTGGGCCACCCATCATTAAGGAGAGCTAATCAATAAGGCACACATCAAAGATAATGGCCAGTCACTGGCACATCCATTAGGAGGGGCTCAGTCACTTGGTCTTGGATCACTGGTAACTGGGTAGCCATCACAAAGTTGAAAAAAATCTGTGTAGTACCATTCGATGAGGGGGATCAAGCCATGGGGATTTTTCACATAGAAGGGCCTGTCACTGGGAGACCCATTATAGAGGAGACCAAGTCCCTGGAGTGTCTATTACATAAGACAGTCAGTCATTGGAACACCATCACAGAAGACATTGATAGCCTGTCACAGAGGTTAGCTAGTCACTGGGGCACGAACCACCAATCACAGAGCAAAGATAGCCACAAGTGCAAGTATCAAAGAGGAGAGCCAGTCACTGGAAAACCCATCACAGAGGAGGACAAGTCATTGGGGCACCCATATGGAGGAGAACAAGACATAATAACCCATCAAAGAGGTGGGGTATTCACTACAACACTAATTTTGGAGGATGGCTAATCACTGGGACTACCATCAGCGATGAGGGCCAGTCACTGGAGCAACCATTACCTTGGAGAACAAGTCACGAGTGTACCCGTTGCAGAGGAGGACCAGTCACTGGGGCATCCATTACAACGGAGAACCAGTCACTGACGCACCATTATTGAGGAGGCTGTGTTACTGGGTCACCTATCACAAAGGATGACCAGTCACCTGGGGCATCCATTACAGAGAATAGCCAGCCACAGAGGTTGCTGTCACAGAAGAGTGCTAGTCACTGTGACAGTAATTATGGAGGTAGTCAATCTACTGGAGCACTCATCACTAAGGAGATCTAGTCACTAGGACTCTCAATTTAAAAGAAAGTCAGTAACTGGGGCACCATTCAAAGAGGAGTCTCAGTCAATGGAGTAGTTGTTATGGAGAAGGGCTAATCACGGTGCATTCATCACAGAGGCGAACCCATCAGTGGAAGCATAATGACACAGTAAGTCCCGTCACTGGGACAGCCTTCACAGAAGAGAATCAGTTATTGGGACTCCCAACATAGAGGATGGTCAGTCTCTGAAGATCACATTTCAGATTTGGGCCAGTCACTGGTGCTCCAATTAGGTTGAGCTCTGTCACTGAGGCTTCAATCAAAGAGGTGGACCAGGTAGGCCAGTCATGGAGGAGGTAAAATCAGTGTGGTACCCATCATAAAGGAGGCTCATAAACTGTAGCATTTTTCAGTGTTATGCCAAACACTGGGGCATTTACAAAGAGTATAGTCATCCACTGATAATCTCATCACAGTGCAGAGCTACACAGTGCACCATGGGTACTCTACACAGAGGTGGGCTAAAAATTGGGACACCAATTATGAAGGAGACCCTGTTAGTGGGACATCCATCTAAGATAAGGGCTAACCACTGATGCACCCTATTTAGAGGAGAACTAGTCAGTGGGCCACCAATAACAGTGGAATTCCAATCAAAAGATCACCTATTATGAAGGATAAACAGGCATTGGGAAACCATCATAAAAGAGGGCCTGTCACTAGGGCATTCATTATGGAGGAAGCCCAGAAACTGGGATATCTATCATACATTAGGACTACTCACTGGAGCACCCATTTTGGATGAGGATCAGTCACTGCGGCTCCAACAACAATGTAGAGCCAGTTAATGGAGCAACTATTACGGCGGAGGCCTGGGCACCGGGACCCATCACAGAGGAGGGCCATTCAACAGGGAAGTATCAGAGAATAGGGTTTGTCACTGGGGCATTCATTGTGAAGTAGGCCCACATACTGTAATACTCATCATAAAAGATGGCTCTACACTGTGGAACCCATCACAGAGGATGGTCAATCATTGTGAAACTAATCACAGAGGAGATATAGTCACTGTGACACCATTATGGAGGAGACCCAGTCACTGGGACAGATGTCACAAAGTAGGGCTAGTCACTGGAGCATCCAACATATATGAAAGCCTGTCACTAGGGCATCAATCACAGGAGAGACCCAGACACTAGGCCACACTCTATAAAAGTGATCCAGTCCCTGAGATATCTTTCACAAAGGAGGTCCAGTCAATGGGGCACACACTATGCAGAAGGCTCAGTTAGTGGGACAACAATGACAGAGGAGGGTTAGTTACTAGGGTAACAATTATTGATCATGACCAGTCACTGAGGCACCCATCACAGGGGAGGGCCAGTC